>NC_061092.1:33034558-33062058 GCF_015104395.2 Macrobrachium nipponense | reverse complement strand
TGACATTTAAGCTCTTTTACAACCCTTCTGAAGTTCTTCATCGGTACGTCTGGCAAATATCTTCTGCTACCTTTGTGAATTCTTAGATGATATTCCCCCTCCCCAGTACATTTTGTAACTTTCTGGAAATTTTTTATTGGTACTTGTGTCTAATGAAAACCTCCTAGCAGTTCATTGCAGAATTTTCTTTGGTAGTTAGGCGTCTGAAATCCAAGAGAATTTAAAACAAATCCTCCTCTTTGGAATGAGTTCATGAGTCTCCCCACCAAAGCTATTTCATTTTCTCTCAAGTTTCTCGTTTTCTGTTCTTTGAATGGGAAGATTACATATTGCCAGAGGGAAAGATTTACCATTCAGGAGAAGAACGCTGATGCATGAAACGCTAAACATTAATAAGTTGAAAAATTTTTTTTATTCTTTTTGGAAAGAAATTAATTGACAAGTGTTTTTACTTTTCTCTCCACAAAGGAAAAATGGAAAAAATAATGACTCAAATAAGTAATATAATCACCTCAAATATGCACCTTTTACATGTGGAAAAAATAACTCAGAAGGAATGGAATTCAAGACTGAAAACTGACTCTTAAAAACGTCTTACAAGTTTTGTAAAGAAAGATTAAAAATGGCGTCCACGATTAAACATGTATTTTATATATAAACTCAAACAGAAACATACATACATACATATATACGTACATACATACATACATACATACTATATATATCATATATATATATATATATATATATATATATATATATATATATATGTCAGTGTGTAACACGTTTGTTATCTTTAACAGAAATCAAAGTTATTTTCCCTTTAATGATACCGATTATGTCGTGGACTCCATTTTAAGCTCTTCATTAAAATTCATTAGAAATATTTAAAGACTTTTTAAGTACTTTCCCATTAGTCTGATTCTTTTCTCTTTGAATTACACTTATCCAGCTCCGTCGCTCTAATGAAAATTAAAATTGTTCCTCTTATAAAAGCTGAATATTCGAGTTGCATTTTGTTGGGCGCATTGGGATTTCTTTTCGACACTGCAAAAAGTTACCCTTAAGTAATTGAAAGTAATTTATTGCTATGTACAAGCCCTGAATTGGCTGCTGAAATTAAGTGTGGTCATCCCTGACGGAAAAAAATAGAAATAAAAAATAAAAGAGGGAAGGAAACCTCTCACTCTCTCTCTCTCATATTAACGGTCTTGTTCCATGTACTTGGCAGACACCTTTTGTAGTGTTCATTGGCATTCAAAAGTCCCGGCATTAAAATGGAAATCGAGAATGCATTTCAAATGGTACATTTTACGTTATTTCCTCTTTTTCCTTTGAGGGAGTGGGAGAAATATTGGACTGGATTTCAGTTCTTTTCTCTTATTCTTTCTCACTTCTCTTTGTATTTTCACAGTTACTGTGCTGAATTTTGTTTGCCTCTCCCCTTTTTTCCTCTTTGTACCTTTTTCTCAATTTTATTTTTTAGTTTTCCCGTAAACATTTTCCGTCATCTGGTTGCAGACTTGAACAAATAGAGAATTCTGCTTTTATTTACAAAGTTTTTCACAAGAGTTCAATAGTCAGAATCATCATTAATAAGTCATTATTTTTTTTTTCTTTTCATAAGCCAGATCTCTTCTTTCTGTATTTCCCTTGACCTCCTTTTACTTCTTTCTAATGAACACCATATTCTTTGGAAGCTTCAATTTCAAGTCAATAGCCCCGTTGGTGGGCTTGTTCCATGTGAATAGGGTTCACCTACTGAATAATAAATATAATAAGAATAATAATAAACAACTCATTGTTTAAAATACAGTTTTTTTATAACGAACTGAACGGTCTCGACAATACAGCCATGCTGTACTTAATTGTTTAAAATACAGAGTATTTTATAACGAACTGAACGGTCTCGAAAAGACAGCCATGCTGTACTCAAGAGAAGCAAACATAAATTTATCAAGGAGAGAAACTTAACATGAATATTTTATAAAAGGGCTGTTCACCCTTTACCAGGTAATTCCACCTATGTTTAAGAAGGGATCTACGGCTGCCATAAAGCCCCCTTTTGAGGCCGTGGATGTTTACTCTTGTCAGAGCTTACTGGGGTTGGAAGAGAGCAGCGTTTTGCCTATTACGTTAATGTAATTGCTGCGTTTAAAAATGTTTAACTGTGATTTGAGTCTGAACTTTTGTGCCGCATCCTCTAAGTAAGTTATTAGACTCAAAGAGAGAGAGAGAGAGAGAGAGAGAGAGAGAGAGAGAGGGGGGGGGGGGGGGGCTTTGGATTTGCAAAACAATTGTATTCTCACGCATTCCTGTCATACACACTTAACGATTATCTATAACCAACTCGGTACTCGAACAATCACAGACTTACATACAAATAACTCTCATACTCGTGGGTGTAGAAGGTTGGACGGAAATAAAAAGGAATGCTCTATATATATATATATATATATATATATATATATATAATATATATATATATATATATATATATACTAATTATTGTACAGTAAGTATCTCTCATGGCACTTAGTTTACCCATCCATTTGAGTCAAAACTTGAAACACTTTCGTGTGTTTCATGAATGGATAAGTCCTCCACTTTCACGGCATATATTTTACATTTAGTCTCACTCACGCACACAACGCACACACACACACACACACACACACATATTCCTGGGTGTGGACATAAAGAGGGCTTGTAGCAAACATGCAGATTTATGCAACTTCGTCTCCTTCATTTTTTCCTCCTGCGTTCGGGAAGCTTTGTTTAAAATGAAATAGGATGCATCCTGCATAATGCTTTTTTTTTTTTTTTTTTTTTTGTGGTGCAAAAGTCGAGGGAGATTTTTCTGGCGACGAGTTTTGTCCGAGTGTACCTTATTTCAGGGTTAGTTTTCTGTCCGGTACGTGCACAATTCTATAGCTTTTATTTACAAAAGATACTCATCGTAGCAAGAGCCTTGAAATGGAGAAACGAATCCACAGTTATGCATGTGTACAAATATACTGAGAATTATATACGTATAGCATTATTTCTAATTATATTTGTACGCATAACTGGGGAGTTGTTTCTCTTGTTTTAAGACTCTTGCTATTATGGGCAATTTTTAATTAATATCATTAGTAAGATGTACTTCTCTGCCAAAATATAACCCTGAAATAAGCTACACTTGAGCAAAACACCTCGTTATATATATATACATACATATATTATATATATATATATATATATATATATATATATATATATATATATATATATATATATATACAATAACAAATGGCAATTAGCTTATCAATATTGCACGAAACGTCTACAAGGAAATTTGCATAACTCATGAAAACTTAGTTCACAAAGGAGAAATGTAGAAAAACAAATGGTATTTATAGTAAAGCCGACCACTGTCCCTGGCACTGAAGTGAGTATAGTAAAGGCGAATTTAAAAGTGAGAGAAAAAGGGGTATATACTAAAGAGAATGAATTCGTTGGTTTGCTAACTTTCATGAATCCGGGGTATAAAGTTAACCCTGCATGAAATTTGTTTTTGTTAGGGGTGAAATAAGACGACGGAAAAATGCGGATATAATCTGATGTTAGTGGCAAAATAGGACACAGTTTTATCAACAGTAATTTGAAGGTACGCGACCAGCATTATGTATATGACATAGCATTTATATTATTTAAATTCAGGCCTGAAATTCCATCAGTCAGTGAGCATGTGGCAAAGTAGGATATCAACAATCTGAATAAACTAATAATAATAATAATAATAATAATAATAATTAGAGAACACGAGGACAGCAATATGGAATAAGATATAACGTTAATATTGATTTGGATTCCTGACTGAAATTCGATCTATCACAAATCTTTTTCAATCTGTGAGAACCCACTGCAGATTTCAGTCTGACAAGAGTAAAGCAGGCACTATAGGCATTTGAGGGTTTTATGGAGGACGTATTATTAGCCATACTCTCTCTCCCCATCCGCCCCCCGCCCCCCCCCCCCCCCCCCCCCCCCCCCCCCCATGCAAAAATAAAAACAAAGTAAAAATAAACTTCCTAACTTTCACCCCTTTTGCTGCAAGGGAGAAGTTTGATAGACTTGTCTCCAAGTGTACCAACTTGTTTTTTGAAACTCTCTTCCACACTGAATTTTTGCTTAATTTTGCACTGATTGCACATGAGTTTTTTTTCAGCGTATGAAATGTTATCCATGCATAAGTCTATTGATAAATATATTGAGATATTTATTTACGTCAGGTGAATGGAATGAGAATGATTGCAATGATACAAACTGCGTAGGTGCAAAGTTCGATCATTTTGTAATTTACATAGAAGTGACTTGTCCTTTTGTTCAGTTTAAAACAGCTATTTTTATTAGTACGCAATCATTTGTTGTGGCCAAAATATGATAAGCAAACCACGCTAAAATGTTTCGTTTTGTGTTTGGTGAGCAGTATGAAAAAATTCTTAATCTCAGTCATGGTTCCGTTTCAAAGTAAAACGAGTGAAAAATGCGGTAGAATTTTTTCGGCAAAATCGAGTTTTCTGTACAGCGTATAATGAATGCTGTTTAAAACTCTCAGGATAAAACGCTGCAATTTGATATGTTTGGCGATTGGAGGGTGGATGGTTAACGTAGCATTTTGTAGCTCTCTAGCTAAGTAGTTTTCAAGATCTGAGGGCGGACAGGCAAATAGCCATTGCAGCAGTTTTCTATTACATAAAATTGAAAAGCATACATAAACTGATTTGCTCAAGCTGTAAGCTAAATGGATATTTTTAACGTAGGCAGGAGAAACATAAATAGTGATGTAATGCAACGTTAATGGCTTAAGATGCTGTAGTACATCAAAGAATATTACAATGACTGTGTCGGAATGATCTTGAAATTAATATGCATTACTCAGGGAAGGATGCGATATTATTTATATTATGAACAATTGTATATTGTTTGCAGGTTATGACACGAACTCTAATTCGAAAACATTAGTTATTTACGAAAATTGAATATATATATATATATATATATATATATATATATATATATATATTATATATATATTATATATATATATATATTTATATTATTATATTATATATTGCTACTTTCAAAATGCATGTTTCCCCTCTTTGAAATGTCATGTAGGATTGTGTAACATTTTTTCAGATTCCTAGATAGCTTAGAATAGGATGCTTTAAAATGTGTGTTCAGATTTCGCATTACATAATGTAAAAGAATATATGTATAACATAGAATGTAAAAAGAGAGAGATTTTCTTTGTCTTTTCGAAGCTATGATTGTTTCCCCTTTCATGTCAACACTTTAAGATTAGAGGGTCTGCGAGATCCGTTTGCTTTCCTAAATCTGTCAACGCGTTTGATAGCGTGCTCAAATCTGCATTTGTGTTTTGGAGAATCTGTCATCGTACGTGATAAGACTTCTCCTTCGTGTCGAACGAGTAGAGTACGTGTCTTTTTTTTAACAGACTGGACTCGTACGTGTATGTCTTTGCCGAGTCCCATGTGGAGATTGCACATTTCTTTATGAAGATTGCGTCAGATTTCGAACTTTCTGGAAGCATTTGTGCCAAGAACGTTATTGTCATCTGCCCTGTCCAGTTTTAGCAAGGGAAGAAGATTTCATTACATCTTAGAACCTCGTGGCATTAACATCTCTCTCTCTCTCTCTCTCTCTCTCTCTCTCTCTCTCTCTCTCTCTCTTTCTCTCGCGACATCCTTGAGAGTATATTAACGTAACGTAAATTGGTCACTCGTAACTTAGAATTTCATATTTGATATTTCTTAGAGTTTGTTTAGTGTTATTTAGTTTCTATTTTGTGGAATCTGAACAAACATTGTTTCGTAACGGCGCCTGGTTTTTGTGAAAGTGTGAATCAAGCCTGCAGCAAAGCAAAGAAAGAAATTGGTATACCAAGGTAAAGTGTGTTATATTTTTATTAGTTGCAACTAATAACGGTTAGGTAATAACTAATAACTAAAAGTTATGATGGTTTGGTTAACTAATAACTAATAACAGGTGGTTATGAAGGTTTGGTAAAAACTGATGGTTACAATGTTTTGAGTGAAAAAGATTTACACTTTTACACATTGCTGATTTTTTTGTGTTTGTGTTTGTTCCACTGTTTGTGCACTTGTTCATTTTCTTATTGAAGTGTGCCTTTTTATTTTATATTTTTATTTGCATTCACAATTTAATTGACTTAGTTATTTTCATTGCTTAATCATTGCACATTTAATTAAATTTAACATTTGTGAATTAATTTGCATTTACTTAGAATTCTTTTCATGTTTTATTGTTGTTTAGCACTTGTGAATTAATTTCAAATTTTCAATTATTGCCTAACACTTGAATTTTGATTGAATTAATTTTCTTGAATTTTGTGATAAATTAATTTTGATTTAATTTTACTTAATTTGATTCAAGAATTAGTTAAACTTTACTTTGTTTTCAAGTAACAGTAATTTTCCCTGATATTGTGAATTTCACTTATAAATTTTGAATTTAATAATAAATTTTTGTATTTAAAATTTTTATAAGTGTTTTTATTTTTATACCAGTATATTTGCATTTGATTATATTGATGATAGGTAGAATCATAGAGTGGTAAGTAATTTGCTTTCCTTCAATTTACTTGAAGTGACTTAGAACCAGGGAAGTACTTAGACTTCTGCAATCAGGGAAATACTTAGACTTTTAAAGTTGTTGATGGAGTGATGCCCTTTAATTAATTTAATTACTTACAAGATTACCTCACACCTGTTTTGATGAACTTAGTCTGATTTTCTGCAATACTGGTAAGTGTTAGGGGATCACTGTTGCCTTTAGAGTATTCAGTCGTTTAATACGTGTTATGAGGGTTCAGGTGTCTGGCTTTTGGTGAGGTAATAATTTATGAATGGTAACCAGATACTTGGCACTTCGTAACATTGTTTAATGGTGCTCAGAGACCCGGGAAAGCAGATTTCATTATCACTCTAGAATATACTGGTGGTGTTAGGGATATATTTTGTTAGGAGAGTGACCATATAGTTTTTGTTTTGCATTTATTGTATTGAATTGTAAGTTGATAACTTAGAGGAAAATGGCTCAGTTCAAGGTTCAGGAATTTTTAGCAGCCCCTTCCATCCAAGTTTTATCTGAAACCACTCTGACTTAGGCATAGTGGAGCGCTTTAGCAGTGGCATGTGGTGGTTTTGTGTCTACTAGTATGGTAAAGGCACAAATAAGATGTATTGCTATGGAATCATTGATAAACTCTGGTAGATTAATTGATGAAGATGAGTTAGAATTGGCTCAAGAGTTGTTGAATGTAGCACGTGCTGATCTCATAAATAATCAAGCAGAAAAGAAAGAGAAAAGTGATGCAGAGTTAGAGCTTAGACGCATTGAAGCAGAAGAGAATTTGATTAAGCTAAAAATGCTTGCTGAAAGAGAAAGAATAGACAGGGAAAAACAAGAAAGAAGAGAAAGAGAAGAAGAAAAAGCAGCAGAAGAGGAAAGAGAAAGGATAAAAGAGGAATGAGAAATCGCAAGACATGAAAGGGAAATGGAATTAATAAAAGCTAGATCCACATTACCTGTAACACCGTCTAACCCTAACCAAGGTACTCAAGACCCTGTATTTGATGTAGTGAGAGTACAGAAGTTAATCCCTAAGTTTACTGAAGAATCTCCAGATGAGTTTTTTATCACTTTGAGAAAGTGGCTTCAGGTATGGGATGGCCAGAGGATAAATGGTCAGTTTTGCTACAAAGTGTCTTGATTGGTAAAGGGAGAAGTGCTTATCTAGCCTTAACAGCTGATCAGTGTAAAGACTACAAGGTACTTAAACACAGTGTGCTGCAAGTTTACCAGATGACCCCAGAGTACTACAATGAGAGATTCAGAAATTTAAGAAAAGATGAGAAGGGAACATTCTTAGATTATGCTTACAAAGTAAGAAGGTGTTTCAAACGTTGGGTACAAGCTGCTAAAGTAAAAACTTTTGATGAGTTAGAAGAGTTGCTTGTTCTTGAACAGTATCTTAAGGGAATTCCTGAACATATAAGAGCCTATTTAAGAGAGAGAGAAGTGAAGAAACTTGACAAAGCTGCTACACTTAGTGAAGATTACAATATAATCAGTAGTAAACGTAATTACAATGTCAAGTACCAGAGTCAACAACGCCCAGGTTTTAAGTCTTATCCAAATAACAGGAACAAATTTAATGGGAAAACTACGAGTGATACTATCAAGAGTACACAAGTTAATACACCTCAGCAAGCTAATGTGAAATCCTCATCCAGTTTTTCAAGACAGTTACAGAAACCTAATGTTGTCTGTTTCAAGTGTGGAAGAGTAGGACACTACAGTTAAGAGTGTTACCGGAATCTACAGCAGTCAAAACCAGTTGGTCAAGTTGTTAAAGGTGACCAGGTGAAACAAACTACAAAGAGCAGTGTGGGAAAGAATCAGACTCCAGAGAAGAATGAAACTAAACAAGCTGAATGTTTAGCAACCAGTGGAAATGTTACCTCAAGCAGTGAGTGGCTTAGCAGTGTGGAGGCTTTTAAGCCATATATCTATGAGGGTATGCTGTCAACTCAAGGAGGAAGTATGCAGGTACCAGTCAAGATATTACGTGATACAGGGAGTAACCATAGTGTCGTAGTACGTGGTTCTCACCCTCAGTTGGAGAAGAGTCTCACAGGAGATTCAGTTATTTTGAAGGGTATAGGAGGAGAGGAAGTAACTCCTATATGCCGCTTACACCTGTCATGTGAATTGGTGACAGGGAATGTTGATTTTGCTGTAAAGGACTCACTGGCTGTGGAAGGGGTACATGTTCTGTTGGGGAATGAAGTTGGTGGTGTGCCATTTACTCCTTGTCCTGTAGTGACAGACAAACCATTGAGGATTAGTCCTACAGTAGAGTTGGAGAAGAATAACCCCCACCTGTTTCCTAGTTGTGTAACTACCAGAAGTATGAAGAGGACTACGACTGCAAGTGAAGAAACTGAGGATTTACGATTTACACACCCAAGAAGGATCAAGTGAAGGATCTTTGTGCTTAGAAGAATTGTTCCAGGGAAGTGAAGTTTCCCATAGTGCTGACCAAGAAGAGATTTCCCAAGAAGATGAGGAAGACGACGACGACGACGAAGAAGAAGAACCTGATGTTCCTGAAGAGACTCTGAGTAGTCAAAGTGTTCCTGAAGACAGTAGTGAAACTACAGTAGCTGAGTTAGCAGATATCGAGAATTCAACCCTTGAAGTTGGTCAAGTGACAAGAGAGAAGCTGATGGACTTGCAGAAGAAGGATGCATCGTTAACTGATTAGTTCTTCAGAGTTGTTGATCGAGAAGAGATGCATCAAACTCCTACCTGTTACTATCTGAAGGAAGGTTTGACTGCTGAGAGGAAGTATAGACCCTACAGAGTATACCAGGAGATGCTGTATGGGGCGAATATCATCAAATTTTGATTCCATATCTGTTGAGAAATCAAGTGGTTGCAGTAGCTCATGAGTCTGGACATATGGGAATCAGGAAGACTGTGGAGAAGATCATGAAATATTTTTTCTGGCCTGGACTTCACAAAGATGTTAGTCAGGTTCTGTCTGAGTGTCTACCTCCAGATTAGCTGGAAACCGATGAACCATCAAGAAAGCCCCCCTACAACCTATAGAAGTTAGAGGAGAACCCTTTAGCAAAGTGATTATAGATATGGTTGGACCATTGCCGAAGACAAAGAAAGGAAATGAGTATTTGTTAACATTAATGTGTCCTGTGACAAGATATCCAGAAGCAATCCCTGTTAGAAACATATCTGCCAAGATAGTTGTTGAAAAACTTGTGGAGTTTTTCTCAAAGTTTGGTATACCAAAAATAGTACAAAGTGACAGAGGAACAAACTTTACTTCAAAGTTATTCCAGGATGTGAGGAATTTGTTAGGAGTGAAACAACAGTTATCCACTGCCTATCATCCAGAAACTCAAGGTGCCTTGGAAAGGTTCCACCAGACATTGAAAAGTATGCTGACAAAGTATTGTTCTGAGTCAGGAAGAGAATGGGATGTTGGTTTACCATTAATGTTGTTTGAAGTTAGGAATGCTTACCAAGAAAGTATGGGATGTTCACCTTATGAGATGATTTTTGGAAGAGAAGTGAGAGGACCGTTGAAGATTCTTGCAGAAAATTGGGAAGAAAATCAAGAGGAAAGCCAAGGAGAGTATGTGAAGAACTTACGGTAAAGGTTGAAAGAGATAAGAAAATTCTCTTTAGAAAACTTGAAAATGAGTCAAGAGAAAATGAAAAGGAGATTTGATGCTAAGACTAAGCTAAGAAGTTTTAGTGTTGGTCAACAAGTGTTAGTGTTCTTACCTGTCAAGAGATTTCCCCTCATTAATAAATTTCAAGGTCCTTACAAGATAATTCAGAAGTTAAGTGATAGAACTTATGTGATTGAAACACCAGAAAGAAGAAGAAGACAAAGGAAGATACATGTGAACCTCTTAAAACCTTATTTCTCAGAAACTAAAACTGAAACTGTGTCAATAACCCAAACAACTTTATCTACAGAAGACGATGATGGCTACGAATTGGGAGCTGCAAGTAAGATGAATAATTATTCAATTTTGGAAAATTTGGAGGATAAACTGAAACATCTGAGTGTTGAACAAGGTGAAGACTTAAGTGAAGTAATTAGAAGTTTTCCAGAAATTTTTTCAGATGTGCCTAGACGTACTGATCTGACCAAGCATGAAATCAAGATTCAAGAAGATGGAAAACCTTTCAAGCAAAGAGCCTATCGCTTATCACCGTATCATCGAGATGTTTTGAAGAAAGAAGTTGAGTATTTGCTGCAACATGGATTAGCAGAACCCAGTTCAAGTCACTTCAGTTCTCCATGTGTGTTAGTGAAGAAACTGGATGGTTCATTTAGGATGTGTACTGATTATAGGAAGCTGAATTCCATCAGTGTGGCTGATAATTATCCTTTGCCTCTTATAGATCAGTTACTTGATAATATTGGGCAAGCCAAGTTTGTTTCCAAGATAGACTTGTTGAAAGGATATTATCAAATTCCCTTAGATGAGAATGCCAAGTTACTGTCAGCTTTTATTACTCCATTTGGACTATATCAGTATACTGTTCTGCCATTTGGTCTGATGAATGCACCCACAACATTTCAACGAGTGATGGATCAACTGCTAGGATCAATAGAAGGAGTAGGTGTATACCTGGATGACATCGTGATTTACTCTACAACGAGGGAAGAACATCTGAAGATTCTGGGGAAAGTTTTCAAGAAACTACAATAAGCAGGATTAACAGTCAACTTAGAGAAGAGTGAGTTTGGCAAGGCAACTGTACAGTATCTTGGGTTTGAAGTTGGGAAAGGCCTTCTTGCTCCAGTAAATGCTAATGTAGAAGGTATCCGTAAGGCTACCCCACCTACTACCAGGAAACAGCTACAGAGATTTTTGGGGATGGCTGGATTTTATCGTCGTTTCTGCCCAAATTTCTCAGCCGTAGTAGCTCCCTTGACAGATTTGAGTAGTCCCAAAGCTAAGTTTGTTTGGACTCCAGAGTGTCAAGAATCCTTTGAGAAGGTAAAAGCCATTTTAACTTCAAGACCAGCACATCAAGCTCCAGACTTCGACAAGAAATTTGTGATACAAGTTGATGCGTCGGACTATGGCGTTGGAGCTGTTCTACTTCATGAAGATGAAAATAATATCTACCATCCTGTGTGCTTCATGTCTACAAAATTGAAAAAACATCAGAAAGTATACTCGACAATTGAGAAGGAAACTTTAGCCTTAATCACTGCATTGAAAAAATTTGAAGTGTATGTGAATAGACCTAGGAATGAAGAAATTTTAGTATTGTCTGATCACAATCCACTATCATTTATCCAGAGAATGAAAAACCATAATCAAAGACTGACCAAGTGGTCATTGTATCTGCAACAGTATAACTTAAGAGTGCAGCACATTAGTGGCAAAAACAATGTAGTTGCTGATTATTTATCTCGTTGCGAATCGTTGGATTCAACACCGTGATAAAGAATCTTCTGGGGGTAGGTATATTATATATTGCTACTTTCAAAATGCATGTTTCCCCTCTTTGAAATGTCATGTAGAATTGTGTAACATTTATTCAGATTCCTAGATAGCTTAGAATAGGATGTTTTAAAATGTGTGTTCAGATTTCGCATTACATAATGTAAAAGAATATATGTATAATGTAGAATGTAAAAAGAGAGAGATTTTCTTTGTCTTTTCGAAGCTATAATTGTTTCCCCTTTTATGTCAACACTTTAAGATTAGAGGGTCTGCAAGATCCGTTTGCTTTCCTAAATCTGGCAACGCGTTTGATAGCGTGCTCAAATCTTCATTTGTGTTTTGGAGAATCTGTCATCGTACATGATAAGACTTCTCCTTCGTGTCGATCGAGTAGAGTACGTTTCTTTTTTTTTAACAGACTGGACTCGTATGCGTATGTCTTTGCCGAGTCCCACGTGGAGATTGCACATTTCTTTATGAAGATTGCGTCAGATTTCGAACTTTCTGGAAGCATTTGTGCCAAGAACGTTTTTGTCATCTGCCCTGTCCAGTTTTAGCAAGGGAAGAAGATTTCATTACATCTTAGAACCTCGAGGCATTAACATCTCTCTCTCCTCTCTCTCTCTTCTCTCTCTCTCTCTCTCTCTCTCTCTCTCTCTCTCTCTCTCGCGACATCCTTGAGATTATATTAATGTAACGTAAATTGGTCACTCGTAACTTAAAATTTCATATTTGATATTTCTTAGAGTTTGTTTAGTGTTATTTAGTTTCTTTTTTGTGGAATCTGAACAAACATTGTTTCGTAACGGCGCCTGGTTTTTGTGAAAGTGTGAATCAAGCCTGCAGCAAAGCAAAGAAAGAAATTGGTATACCAAGGTAAAGTGTGTTATATTTTTATTAGTTGCAACTAATAACGGTTAGGTAATAACTAATAACTAAAAGTTATGATGGTTTGGTTAACTAATAACTAATAACAGGTGGTTATGAAGGTTTGGTAAAAACTGATGGTTACAATGTTTTGAGTGAAAAAGATTTACACTTTTACACATTGCTGATTTTTTTGTGTTTGTGTTTGTTCCACTGTTTGTGCACTTGTTCATTTTCTTATTGAAGTGTGCCTTTTTATTTTATATTTTTATTTGCATTCACAATTTAATTGACTTGGTTATTTTCATTGCTTAATCATTGCACATTTAATTAAATTTAACATTCGTGAATTAATTTGCATTTACTTAGAATTCTTTTCATGTTTTATTGTTGTTTAGCACTTGTGAATTAATTTCAAATTTTCAATTATTGCCTAACACTTTTGAATTTTGATTGAATTAATTTTCTTGAATTTTGTGATAAATTAATTTTGATTTAATTTTACTTAATTTGATTCAAGAATTAGTTAAACTTTACTTTGTTTTCAAGTAACAGTAATTATCCCTGATATTGTGAATTTCACTTATAAATTTTGAATTTAATAATAAATTTTTGTATTTAAAGTTTTTACAAGTGTTTTTATTTTTATACCAGTATATTTGCATTTGATTATATTGATGATAGGTAGAATCATAGAGTGGTAATTGATTTGCTTTCCTTCAATTTACTTGAAGTGACTTAGAACCAGGGAAGTACTTAGACTTCTGCAATCAGGGAAATACTTAGACTTTTAAAGTTGTTGATGAAGTGATGCCCTTTAATTAATTTAATTACTTACAAGATTACCTCACACCTGTTTTGATGAACTTAGTCTGATTTTCTGCAATACTGGTAAGTGTTAGGGGATCACTGTTGCCTTTAGAGTATTCAGTCGTTTAATACGTGTTATGAGGGTTCAGGTGTCTGGCTTTTGGTAAGGTAATAATTTATGAATGGTAACCAGATACTTGGCACTTCGTAACAATATATATATATATATATATATATATATATATATATATATATATATATATTGTACAATGTGTGTGTGTATCCTTAACTCTCCCCCTTTCGTTACAAAGTTGCTTTTTTGCATTTACTCTCTCTCTCTCTCTCTCTCTCTCTCTCTCTCTCTCTCTCTCTCTCTGTTACAACGTTGCCTTCATTTCCATCAATTGTAGATTCTGTTTCAACAATCGTTCCATTTAAGACAACAAGTGTGTAATACCTGTCTGTCTATCTCTTCCCACATTAACCTTGCACCCTTCGAGAGAACAGACAACCTGCTCACATATTTGGAGGTTGAGCCTCTCTTCTCCTCCTCTTCCTCTTCCTCCTCCACTTCCTCTTCCTCTTCCTCTTCCTCCTACTCTTCATCCAATATGGCAGTACATTATCCGTTGCTTCTTCTCACGGTGTAATCGGTAGCATTCTCCTTTACCATAGAGGGACACAGGTTTGACTCCCGATTGAGTGTATCTTTGAACCTACGTAAGTAGTAAATTACTTACAGGTCCGTTAGACGACTGTTGTGGGATGTAATCAACTTTAGAATCTCATCCCAGAACACTCTCTGAGAATTGGATGTCTAATCCCTTTTAGTGTAACTTCTTCAAAAAGTAAACGGCGTATGGAGACAAACATATTTACTAAAAGAAATATCAATAATTCGTATTGCTCCCGCCCCTTCCCCTCCCCCCCCCCCACAAAAAAAAAAAGAATGGTTCTATTTACAAACAAATCAGTCAAAGTCCTATTCAGCTGATAAGCATCGAATCAGAGCTAAGCCAACTTTACTTTGAATATGCAGTGTGTCTCGCCACTTCCAGTGGTGAGGGTATAACCAAGTGGTTTAGTCATAATTATATGTTTACATATACACACCCATTTTTTTATGTTTTGGGATGAGGTTACAACCCCCTCCCCGTCCTGGCTAATATCTTGACTCAAGCATCGTCTCGTGATTTAGTAAATAGCAAACTTACAATTCTTTATGAAGCCGTTGTTGGTCACAGATGATTGCAACGTTTGGTCAAGATCCTCACTTGGTAGCAACATCTTAAAAGGTCGTTGTCTAATCCAAGTAATGTAAAATTATCTCTCTAACGTTGGCACTGGTACTGAACCGATTTTTGCTAATCAATTGTTTGTGCAGTGTTTGTATCGTGAGGAGGAAAGCAATAAGTGGAGATCTGTAAAAAAATAAGTGGTTGCGAGGTCATGTGCCGATGTCTCAAAGTATGGTGCGGTGGTTTGGTCATGTAAAGAGAATGGAGAGCGACATGTTGATGATATGTTGTAGAATGTTGGGAGTACACAGGAGACACAGATGTCAAGATTGCTTGATAGAAGTAGTGGAAAAGGTATTGGAGCAAAGGGCCTTAATATGCAAAAGAGGGTTGGGGCTGTGGGATAGCATGCTGATGAGACTTTTATGAAGGAGGGGGGCGGGGGGTTGGTATGAAATTACCAGTATTGTGGAAGTTTTCGCCACAAAAGTTTAATCCACTATTCAGCAGTCAAGGTGTGAATATGACAGTGATGGTTGACGGGTCTTTTTCATTATCCTCCCTTTGTTAGGGGAAATGCTAAATATGATTGATATATATATCTGGTTGCCTTATAGTATATATATTATATAAATATATATTATAAATATATATATTATAATAATATATATATAATAATCATATACATACATACATACATACATACGAGTGTGTCTGCGTGTGTGCTACTCTACCACCAAAAGCTGTTCAGTTTTAAGTACAATCAAACGCAATATGAAAATACACATTAGTCTTGGAAAAATTCAAGTAATGCACCCGAGTAATTCCACAGAGTAACGAGAAGTGCATTAATCCAGTCACCTGTATTCTTACACCTGTACCCAATTCTCTGTAACACTTCACCAAAAGCTGAACTGAAATCAACGAGGGACTGAAACAAAACCAGGATTATCTTCAATCTCATATGGATAATCCCTTATTGAATGGCAGCGCCCCAAAACCCATCAGATTATATGCACCAAACAGTAGAGAGCTTTTTTTATTTTTGTTTTTTTGTTTTTACCCTTCAGATCTCCATCTCCCTTCGTGTAAAACAATAAGACAAATTGTCCAGTATATTGCCCCTCGCTTGTCGTTTACGATTAATCCAATATCCCTTAATCAGTCTCTCTCCACCTTTCCTTTCGTCTAGCAAGAGAAACCCTGTCCCTTGACGGGAGCCAAGTAATGTTCCAAATGTCAAAGTGAAGTTAATGCTACATGTGGATGTTTGTCGTAAATTATGTATGTATGTATGTATGTATATATGTATACTATTTTTGTATACACATATATATATGTACATATGGTATATATTTACACGTGTGTGTGTGTGTACCTTGTGAGCTTGAAATCAATGTATAGGAATGTTTTTATATATGCGTAAATACTGTAAATGTATGTATATATATATATATATATGTGTGTGTGTGTGTGTGTGTGTATGTGTGTGTGTGTGTGTGTACATACAATGTATTTACATATAAATAAAGGTATAAGCCACAAAGGAAAGATAGACAACGGAGTATCTGCAAGATCTTTTGACTCAACGTCCTTTACTTAGCAGACAAACTGACTTAAATGAGAAATTGAGAGTACGTGAAAGGTCGTATAAGTGACAGATAGGGATTATAAGGAGATTAGTACCTAGAATCCAACACACCTGGAGAATGAGTAACCTTTCCAAACATGCATAAAAAGCGCCTCAGTGGCGTGGTTGGTTTGGTGTTTGCTTCTCACCTCGGTGGTCTCGGTTTCGATTCTCGGCCATTCCATTGAGGAGTGAGAGATGTGTATTTCTGGTAATAGAAGTTCACTCTCGACGTGGTTCGGAAGTCACGTAAAGCCGTTGGTCCCGTTGCTGAATAACCACTGTTCCATGCAACGTAAAAACACCATACAAACAAAACAAACATGCATAAACATGGGTACAATTTAAGAACAAAAAGATTAAGTGCAACTGCTCAGACACAGGGACAAGACAATTAAAGGATTATACAGGGCGGCAGTTGACCACATTCAGATCTTTGGTAAACAAAAACTTATTCACAAAAACATTAAACATATATATACAAAGAAAATGTCTCTAAGGCAACTAATTTATATTTATGTCTGTAATTATATCTTTGAGGTCATTCTTAAACATGTTACAAATACAAGGGTCTAAATGAAACAGGCCATGACTAATATTAAAATTACAATGGGAAGTAAGTTGTATTATGGCAGATTCTAAAAGATTTTGTGATAAGACATCTTTTGATCTTGCAATTAGTGAACTACCAATCCAATTTATCCGGTGGTTGTTTTCTCTTAAATGAATGAATATTGCATTAGATATTTGCCCAGTTTTGACAGAATATTTATGCTGTTTTAATCTTACTTCTAAGCCCTTGCTCTATTGTCCGAGATAAAAGGAGGGGCAGTCCATACATGGAATTTTATATATTATGTTGTTGCTTTCCCTCGGGCCATGTTTTATCAACATTCCTTTTAGTGTGTTATTATAGGAAAAAACAAGGTTGACCTTAAAGGCTTTTAACAATGATGTAATGGTTTAAAATCCATTAAAATAAGGCAAACTGAGAATGTTCTTAGAATTTTCTTTCTCCGTGTTACTTACACTATAAATCTTTTTGTGGGCTTTATTATAACAAATATCTAATATGTGTGAAGGATAACATAAATCTTTCCCTATTTCTCTCATGTATTCAATTTCTTGATCCAAATATTAGGGTGACAATGCGCAATGCTCGTAATAACATAGATGAAAAAAATCATATTTTGATGTTAAGATGGTGGCCTGAATAGAAATGAACATAAGTTTAGTTGTTGGTTGGTTTCCTATAAATACTGAATTTACGTTGAAATGGTTCTCTGTGTATCAAAACATCTAAGAAAGGGAGGCAATTGTCTTTTTCCAATTCTAGAGTAAATTTAATCGATGGTACCTGGTTATTTAACAGAACAGCTAAAATATCATCAACATATCTATACCACTTTACAGGAATATAAATTATATTAGGTAAATAGCGTTTTTCAAAGAATTCCATGTACAAGTTTGAAAGCAGTGGTGATAAAGGGTTGCTCATTACCATGCCAAATACTTGTTGATAAAATTCACCATTGAATATAAACTTACAGTCACAAATGGGTTGCCCATTACCATGCCAAATACTTGTTGATAAAATTCACCATTGAATATAAACTTACAGTCACAAATGGACAACCTAGTGAGTGAAATAATGTGACTTACCTGTAGAGGTAATTCATGCTGAGTTAGTTCATTACTAAGATATTCTAAAATAGAGTCTATAGGGACTTTAGTAAAAAGAGAACATACATCAAAACGAACGAATCTGTCAGTGGGGCAAAGACAATTGCCTCCCTTTCTTAGATGTTTTGATACATAAAGAACCATTTCAATGTAAATTCAGTATCTATAGGAAACCAACCAACAACTTAACTTATGTTCATTTCTATTCAGGCCACCATCTTAACATCAAAATATCAATTTTTTCTTCTATGTTTTTACGAGCATTGTGTATTGTCAGTCCCCAATATTTGGATCAAGAAATTGAATCCATAAGAAAAATAGGGAAAGATTTATGTTATTCTTTACATATATTAGATATTTGCTATAATAAAGCCCACAAAAAGTTTTATAGTGTAAGTAACACGGAGAAAGAAAATTCTAAGAACATTCTCAGTTTGCCTTATTTTAATGGATTTTAAACCATTAAATCATCGTTAAAAGCCTTTAAGGTCAACCTTGTTTTTTTCTTATAATAACACACTAAAAGGAATGTTAATAAAACATGGCCCCAGGGAAAGCAACAACATAATATATAATATTCTATGGCAACAACATAATATATAAAATTCCACGTATGGACTGCCCCTCCTTTTATCTCGGACAGTAGAGCAAGGGCTTAGAAGTAAGAGTAAAACAGCATAAATATACTGTCAAAACTGGGCAAACATCTAATGCAATATTCATTCATTTAAGTAAAAACACCCACCGGATAAATTGGATTGGTAGTTCACTAATTGCAAGGTCAAAAGATGTCTTAGCACATACCTTTTAGAATCTGCCATAATACAACTTACTTCCCATTGTAATTTTAATATTAGTCGTGGCCTGTTTCATTTAGACCCTTGTATTTGTAACATGTTTAAGATTGACCTCAAAGATATAATTACAGACATAAATATAAATTAGTTGCCTTAGAGATATTTTCTTTGTATATGTATGTTTAATATGTTTTTGTTTACCAAAGATCTGAATGTGGACAGCTGCCGCACTGTATAATCCTTTAATTGTCTTGTCCCTGTGTCTGAGCAGTTGGACTTAATCTTTTTTGTTCTTAAATTGTACCCATGTTTATGCTTGTTTAGAAATGTTCTCATTCTCCAGGTGTGTTGGTTCTAGGTACTAATCTCCTTATAATCCCTATCTGTCACTTATATGACCTTTCCTGTACTCTCAATTTCCCATGTAAGTCAGTTCGTCTGCTAAGTAAAGGACGTTGAGTCGAAAGATCTTGCAGAAGCTCCGCTGTTTATCTTTCCTTCGTAGCTTATACCTTTATTTATGCATTTATCACGTTCCAAACTTTCGTGATTCAGTTATACATAGTTTTAGATATATATATATATATATATATATATATATATATATATATATATATATATATATATATATATATTAACGCTACATAAAAGCGTATCTATGCGATATTTTCAAGCTCAAAAGTACACACACATATATGTGTATATACATACATATATATCTGTATGTATGTATTGAGAGAGAGAGAGAGAGAGAGAGAGAGAGAGAGAGAGAGAGAGAGAGTATGCGAAATAGGTCAGCTCTTGAGTGGGTGAACGCTGTGGAAATACAAAATGCCGTCTGTACATTGATCATTTGGACATCAGAAGGAAAGGTCTTAGGGGCGGGTAGTGATGCCTTTGGCCGCTAGCTGCAACCCATTTCATTATTTTTATTAATATACCTCCTTCGGACTTGTCACGCTTTCCTAACAGTTGTTTCACAGTGCAGCTTTGAGGTCTTCCTTCTGTTACACCTTTAAAACCTTTTACTTTCAATTTCTCTTTCCGCGCTGAACGACCTCATAGGACCCAATGCTTGGCCTTTGATCTAAATTTTATCTGTGAAGTTTAAAACTAAACAGTATCTTTATCACCTGTACATTTTTTTGTATAGATCAGCATTGTTCATTTTCTGAATGAATCCACGCATTTAACTCTTCCAGCGTCTGTCATACTTTCCAAAATGGCTTATATCTCTTTCACGCAAAATATACACTAAACCCCAAACGACAGTAACTTCATACATCGTCCTCTTTCAAACCTGCCTTCCAAAGACACTGTAGGCATGACCAAAGGTTCTTTACAGCGTCCTTTCGGCCCCTAGCTGCAACCCCTTTCATTCCTCTCACTGTACCTCCATTCATATTATCTTCCCTCTACTAAATATATCATGGTACCACTGAGGGTTTTCCTTCCTATTACACTTTGCAAACCTACTTATTCTCAATTTCCTTTCTAACGCTGAACACCCTCATGGGTCCCAGTGCTTTGCCTGTGGCCTAAACTCTATATTCCATTGCATTCCATTCCATTCCAATCCAAAGGAGTTTTCCGGACCTCGTACAAATGTATTTCGAAAGTGAGGTGATTCCAGAGTTCTCTTGGCAGATGGCAAACTCTTCACACCCACGATAATGCTGCGTAAATATGTGATCTTGTACCCTCGGTAAACTCTTGGGTGAATCGTCACACCTGTTCCAGTGGTGTTTCAGTGGAATTCGAGGTCTTCATGTTTCTTAAATGTTAAAAGAGTCCATGAAATATAATCTAATGCATCGAGCGGTGATGAGTTTTAGTTAAGTAGAAAGTAAAGGCACGTTCCTCTTGGTTGAATTAATTGAAAGGGCAGATTTCTTGTTGTTTGATGTCTTCAGCTATCGTTATTGGAGATGGTTATGGGAATTTTTCTGTAGCAGATATTAAAATTCCCAAAGTCGAAGTAAGCCTTAATTTTCTAAATGTTGCAATCTAGTTATGAAAACGTACTTGATGTAAATTTATGTACTGTGCTTAGTGAAGTGTTTTTGAGTCACGCGCCAGTATTCTTAGAAAAATATAACATGAAAAGACATCAAATCATTGAAGATATCTCTTTAACAGTTTAAATAGAAATCTGCAAAAATTGCTAAATCATGACACACAAAACATAAATTCTTAAAAGCCAGATAAAAAAAATATTCAAAATTATCTGTTTCACGTCTGTGTCCTACACTGATATAAGATTGTTATAGGTAAAGTCATTGTTATATAACTATGCAAGAATATTTAGATAAGTTACATCGCCCAGAGATCAAAATACCAACTTTGCCAAAACACGCTAAATAGGAAAAAGGGACTCGCATTAAGAACAGTGGGTGAAGTTGTTCCCGTAGAAAAGAAGCATTGAAACATTTTGCTTGAGGGAAAGGTAAGGGATGGTCTCTTATTAAATGAATGAAAGACCCAAATTCAGTCTTACCAAGAAGGGAAACTTAATCTAGAGTGATATTCCAAATAGCGATGCAAGGACTTACTACGGCTAAACAAAACTCTTAAAGATCTAAAGAATTATTATCTATTATTTTCCAATATCTGCTCTCTCAAAGACAATAGTGATGTAATCCAATCTCGAAAATTGTCCACAGAGGTGTTAAATTATATATTTTATCAGGCAGAATCGAAGAATTGATTACTCGATAAATTTTGGCAAAACAACAATTCTCATTTTCAGTGAAGATATATTAGTAGTTTTCATAAATTTTTACGTCCTCAGCAGATAGTATCAAGTTTCCCATTATTCCCGACAGGGTTAAAAAATATTATTTTTGCTGTAAAGATAACGCGAGGTTTTTTAATTACGCCGACGGCTTTTAACCCCGCATCAAGTGTAAACGTATATGGCCGACATTTCTAATCAGGAGCACAAGCTCAAGGGACATATTACATTCGCGTACGATAAACTCATTCAAGAAAGTCCTACAAAACCGTCACATTAAACGTAGCGCTTTGAAAAGCGAGTCATCAAGAGGAATCTCTGCAAATCCTAAAAATATTTGCGAGTCAGCATCATCGTCATACTCGACGTGGGGGTGGGTTGAAGGTGGGAGGGGGTCCAGGGATGTTGCGTGTGGGGAAAAAAAAACCTTCTTTGCATAATGTAAATATCAACAACATTCGAAAACCTGCATACCCAGATTACTCCACTTCTTCCTTTGAAGTTGAATCGAGAAGGAAACGAAGAAAAGTAAGAGAGAGAGAGAGAGAGAGAGAGAGAGAGAACCCTGTTAATATCTAGAAGCGTTTCGACACAATTTAGGTCTTATCACGGTAAGGCAAGGTTGTCTGAACGCAGCGCGTGAGTTCATGTTACATGATTACATTTTTTTAATATACATATTTGTTCTTAATTCTGCATGACCTATTTTACATATCTGGCAGATATATGGCTATTAAACACAAGTTATATGGTGTATACTTTACGCTAGCATAGTTTGTAACTTTTGCTTATATAAAGATATATAAATATTAAGGTGTCCTTTTCAGTTCATGCTTACCGTAAGATCGGCCCGAATACATTTGAAATTGTGAGTTGTTTAAGCATCGTTGAGTTTGTACCGCTAACATGCATTGAAAAATTGTGATTTAGTTTAAGGTTAGCCGAGTTAATGACTGCGATTACCTAGGTTTTATTATTATTATTATTATTATTATTATTATTATTATTATTATTATTATTATTATTATTCAGAAGATGAAGCCTATTCATATAGAAAAAGCCCACAAAGGGCCATTGACTTGAAATTCAAGCTTCCAAAGAATATGGTTTTCATTCGAAAGAAGTAACACTAGGTAATGTGAAGTACAGAAAGACGATGTCAGTAATTAGGAAAACAGATAAATTAACAAATAAATAAATAAATAAATAAATAAATAATAAATAAATAAATAGATAGAAGGGTAAGTAAAATTTTAAAACACAAGGAGAATTGTATTAGGGTAATAATATATGGTACATCACGTATTGGACATTAACTCCTTATGATATTATCCGAACGATAAGAACATTTGCGACAGTATGAAGTTTGCTCGTGGTGTATTACTTAGGGACTTAGCGCTTGTTTTTCCTTACTTTGCTTTATTAATTTCTTGTATAAATTCTCTAAAGGTCAATTACAAGGTGCCATGTGTCCGGTAGTTGGGACCAATGACTAGGTTTGTGGTTCTTTAAATATTTACTCCCGCAGGGAGATAGTGTTGTCACACGTTGCACTCTAGGTGCTACATACTGAAGGTTCTTTGCGGCGTCCCTTCGGCATCTAGCTGCAGCCCCTTTCATTCTTTTTACTGTACCTCCGTTCATATACTCTTTCGTCCATCTTATTTCCACACACTTCCTGACAGTTGTTTCATAGTGCAACTCCTTTTATACATTCTAAACATTTTTAATCTCAATTTCCCTTTCAGCGCTGAATGACCTCATAAATTTCATATTCCAGTCCATTCTTTAAATATTTACTTACACCTTAAATACCCCAGGACCTGGAAAGGTGCCCAGGCTTAGCACTAACAACTTCTTATTTGTACTCGTTTAATAATAAGAAATAAGGGTATATTTATTTGGATTCAGTTTCTGTCGTGAATAAAAAAAAAGCAATAGAAAGAGATCTGAAGATTTTATATCGACGATTTTCTCTTTCTCTGTTTCTCTTCATGAGATTTTCGATCCTCATTGTAACCCATGTTTGCTTTCACCAGAGCATAAACTGTGTAATTATGACCATCGTTAAAAAAAAAATTGTTTTTACTAGAATCTGAAAACAGAATTGCCAGAAAACTTCACAGCACTGTCATCGTATAATAGCTTTGTTTACAAAGTGACGAATGTAAAACTATTGCCAATCATCTCTTCTTGAAACATCAGTAACCTTTAATGAGACACTTAAATGTTTATTAGCCAAGTCTTCCTTGTATAATGCAGAGGCACCACTTCTACCATGGGACGTTTATTACCTTCTGTGCTTCATGTATTTCATGCAAATATCTTCATTAATTCATGTTGATGTTATCTTCTAAAGCAGGTGGGGTGTGTGTCGAATTGTACAGCAGAGATGGCATAATATTCTCTCTCTCTCTCTCTCTCTCTCTCTCTCTCTCTCTCTCTCTCTCTCTCTCTCTCTCTCTCTCCCTACATACATACATATATATATATATATATATATATATATATATATATATTATATACATATTTATATATATATGTATATATACGAGTATATATATATATATATATATATATATATATATATATATATTAATGTGTGGATGTACACACACAAACACGCACACACACACGCAGAGAGAGAGTTGTTTCTCAACATCTATTAATTTCAGAAAAACAACAGGACTGTCACTACCGAACTTATATAACAACTTCTTAATTGTGGATGAACATGTGTACGGAAAACTTCCATGAAATTAACTTACCTAGAAAGATCATCACCAATGGATTGAATCCCATACACAGCCGACACTTGAGTAAAATTCCAAAAAGGGGAAAATACGTATATTTGTGAATATAATAATAGGAAATGAATAAAACTCGTCGGTTTCAAATTCGGATTTTTTTATTGCTATTGCATATTTCTCAGTTTTAGGCAGTGCTGGCAATCCAAACCAACACAGTCAATGGACTGATGTTTCACTTAATTGGATGTAGTGGTGTATATTGTATTCAGTGGAATATGAACTGTTACGTCGAAACTTTAAATAACAATATCTTTTCTCTCCAGTTTCATTTCGGCAGACATTGACGATATTTGAATAGGGTTTTATTCACATGAGTTACTTTACCATACTTTCTGGTTCCTGCTTCTTTTCGGTCTGAAATTTTTCAATATCAAGGACATCCTGTCAAGTTATTAACATATTTCACTGTCTGGTACAAACAAATATATAAAAGTCACTGGGTAGTTTGCAGAAAGACGGGATCAAGCCCCAATTCTACCTCCGAATGTTAATTGGGGAGAGGTGAAGCCCCCACCCCCAACCCACCCCAGCCCCTGCCAAGTTAGGGCACGGCACCCTAGAGAGGGGAAGGTCCGGTTAGGTCAGGGCATGGCATGCTAGGAAAGATTAGGTTTGCTTTCGTCTGAGGAAACTGTTCCTCTTTTTTTAAAATCGCCTCAAATCATTGAGCCCAGATACATAAATAACAGTACATAAGTATGGAATATGTGAACACGTGTCTTTTTTTATAACTATTGTCTATTTATAACCCGTATAAAAGAAATTGCTCTTCTTTCCTCTGTGACACCTGTCGGTAACACCATCCCAAAATTTATGAGATTGATTTAGCCGCTACCGGGTTTGCATACGTTTGCTGCAGCATCTTAGCTTGTGAATCTTATATGTCAGGACCTATTTCGAGACTTCCCCACTCTGAGGGTCAAAACTCGATTCGTAATGGGTTTCAGGTCACTGGTGCTTTGCGCTTGGACTGGGGACACCCTCATGCATCCATTAGCAAGGTCATTGTTATATTTCGCAATAATTTAAATGCAAAGTGGTCTTACTTGAGTCAAGAAACACCCTCTTGCAAGCATTGGGATTGTCTTTGTTATATTTCTTAATAAACTGAATATACTATGGCCTTGCTTGAGTCAAGTACTGTCGTTCCAAGAGTATAACCTAGACCAGGGGTCTCCAAAATATGGCCAAATCCAGCCTGCAGCTAATATTGGAAAGCCCATATAAATCCCAATTTTACCAGTCGCAGCAATTCATGTAAAGCTGGCAGTGTCAGGCAGTTGTCTCCCGTACCCTTGGGGCTGATATTGTCCTTGGAATTATCATTTTCATATTTATATTGCCCAGTTTCTTAAACTTTGGAGTTACTCCAAACGTCCTTAATAAATTAATACCAGCAAGTTATGTTTCGGAAAATTCCTATTTGATTGACTTTAGCTTGAACTAATTGAACAGAAGAAACAGACGCTTCTCATTTCCTTATCTGTGGTCCGGAAAGATACGCAAAATATATCGTCTGGTCTTCATAATAAAAGGTTTAGATCCCTTTCCTGGACAGGTCCGTTCCTCACGAAATTGGAAGTCTGTGGAGAGATTGTGTTCTTAAAATAAGTTCAAGACCGTCCGGGCCACGCCAAAAAAAACAAAATTATATATACATATTTGTATATATATATATATATATATATATATATATATATATATATATATATATATATATATATATATAAATGAAATATGTGGGTGAATGTAAATTATTCTAAATCGAAACCATTTTGAGTCAGAGATTACAATGGGGCTCATTCGCCATTTTGGACCAAGTGATTGTCAATATGCGTTCAGGTAAATTGGGTTATGGAGAACTAGGGCGCGTGCCCGTGAGGATATCTGAGTCTTAAAGGAACTTTTAGATCGATACCCTCTTGCTGATACAGTACAGTTGTCTAGATGACCATAAATGAGGATGGATGGCCTTGGATTAGTGTCCATATTGTTTGTGTACTGCCTTAATCAGTCATGGTACCTATTAATAGATAAGTGTCAGAATCTTCCTTGGTTAGGGGGATAATGGATCCGAAGGCATTCACTAACTAGATGCAAAAATATGCATGTCACTGAGAGAGAGAGAGAGAGAGAGAGAGAGAGAGAGAGAGAGAGAGAGAGAGAGAGAGAGAGAGATTAGGACATTCCTGAAGAAGATGACGATTTAATATCCCTTAAAATAGACATAGGTCTTTTAAATAGCATTTCAGTTGACCGTAATAATACGAGCAAATTCTGCTTGGTCTGCAACGTCTCGGTAATAGATTATTCAAGACTGTCTCAATTTATAATGGCATCCTTGCTATCCGTCCTTATGATTAGCTGTCGTAATGATACGCTGGACCTGATTGAAATGATAATGAGGACAATCGTCTTGAAACACTGCACCCGTCATTTGAAAGGTAGTTCCTGCACTGATAGAGGAGAGTGTGTGTGTGTGTGTGCGTGTGTGTGTGTGTGGAACGCAAGATACATGCAACTGTAATGCGTTGTCATTCAAGAATGCTGATTTAGGAATAACCATAATCGATTTAATGTTCTGTCCATAATAGATTTATTGTTCTGTCTGACATTTTACAACATGTTTAGGTGCACTTCAAATTGTGTGTGTGTGTGAGAGAGAGAGAGAGAGAGAGAGAGAGAGAGAGAGAGAGAGAGAGAGCTACCGGAGATCTATGGAAATCAAATGCATTGTCATTCTTGTACGTTTGATTTCTCGGTAAGCATAAGAGGTTTAAAGTTCTGTCCCATAGTCTGGCTGTATCATAATGCATACTTCTGGCTCTCTCTCTCTCTCTCT
>NC_061092.1:32999558-33029558 GCF_015104395.2 Macrobrachium nipponense | reverse complement strand
AATTTATGTGGGTTAAGTCTGGTTCTTAATGGCTTTCTCCCTCCCGTATTTGGATGTTGTCTGAATTTACTTTGCCCTTGTGACAAGTATAATTTCACTTACAGGCTGATTAACGGAACCTGATTACAGTATCCTGCAGTACGAGAGTTTCACATAGCAACTTCAAAAATCCGTTAGTTGCTGCGGACGACTATAATGTGAAGGGGATAAGCACCATCATAAGTGAACAAGCTTATTTCGTGGACTTCTTGGACCAACACCCGTATCCTGTCGTTAATCTCGATTTTTAATGCGGAATGCTCTGGCGGCTGTCGCAATCGCAATCGACTACAAAAAAGGGACAAACTTCCGACAATTACGACCAGAAGGATATTCAACTCTACGTTTGCTGGCGCAGGACTCGTGCTGGGGATGATTTATTCATCGTGAACGTATTCGTATGGCATAGGATTCAGAGGAGAAGTATGGGCGCAAAATAGAACGTCGGACCCTGCCCAGGCAATTTCCCCTTGTTTTTAACCATTTGGAATTGGCCATTTCATTTGGCTATAGGTGGTTGTCTGGAACTGTGTAATGGACGAAAAGTTGTTCGAACGCTAGTTAAATGCGCAGTGGGTATAACCTCGGTCATGTATCCTATATATAAAGTATCATGTATCCTATATATAAATTATCATAAATAACAGAATCGAAATATATCTGTGTGTGTATGCACTAGGAATCTATTTTAAGTGCACCTAGATTAATCACTTAGATTAGTCGTTTATGTGAATCAGTTGTATTAAGTGCACATATATTTATCATAATTATATGAACCCATATATATATATGTATAAATAAATCAGGTAGCCTATAATCAATCTGTTACCTTTTATCTTACCAATAACTGAAGTTAGTATATGGGTCAATGAATTAGCATAAAAATCAATGAATCAGTTAGCATAAACATTAATAATTTTTATCACTTCATATATGAATTTTTATCAGTTAAAATATGATTTTTGTCATGTTAATCTTTATCATATGCAATTATCAGAGTACATTAGTATTTTCTGTATCTTAATGAGTTGAAGTGAAAAACTGTATCATTATATATCACGTGATCACTATTATTTACGAATATCATCATATGCATATGTCTTATATCTTATTACTTGAATCTGTATTTGTGTACACCATGAATTTTTTTTACTTAAGTATTTTTTATATATCTATATATATTCACATAGTGTTATATCACACTCCTATAAGTCAAATGCAAGTCAAGCTTGAGTAATATTCAGTGGTTGGTTTTGTAGCCGACCGAGCTTTTATGTAAGTGTTACATAATAAAAATATGGAATGTTATTCCATATATATAAAAAAATAAAACTATGATTAATTAAAACCAGTGACCCAAGAGGTCAACCAGATTGCTTGCAGGAATGTGATCAGACCAGAGACGATAAAGTATGGTAAGATGACGTGCCGTCACCTGTGGTCCTTCGTTTGTTTTGAAAACATTAGTCCAAGCTTCCTGCTTGAGACAACTACCGCGACCTATAATTCAAACGGCCTACGTGATTTGTAATCTGTGTCATCTGTATGTATGTTCATATGTTCGAGCTACTGTCTGCTTCCTTTATGATTTGTAACCGAGATGGTAGTCAGAGTTGAATTAGCCATCATCATTGGCAGAAGCGATCAAGCCATCGTCGTTAGAAGACCTGTACATCTTTATCTAAGCTTTATCATGTAGATTTGAATTAGCCATCATCATTGGCAGACCTGTACAAATTTCCTCTGATCTTCATCATGTAATCTCAGAGAATAGAACTATTTTTTGTACTCAGTGTTTTCTACTAGAACCTCACATCAGAAAGAGATCGAATGAAGTTATAACTATCATCATGAGTTTAACACATTGTCGTCATAACCAAAGAAGATACCGACTTCGTAAGTTATCATCAAACCCCCAAGACACTCCAATGAGTATGGAAGTGCATAACCAACCGACTTAGCGTAAGATTATCGCAAGTCTAACATAACCTCACAGGGCGCCTTATTATACAAGGCAACAGCCCTTTCATATGCACTATTAGAACCATTTGATAATACAGAGTAAGGCGAGTACTGTGAACGACTTTGATAAGCGGGTGGAATATGTTATAACAGAAGGTTCTGGCGTACCTTTGATTTGTGCTGATATACATGTCAATGTATTATTATTATTTGTATATTTTCATATCTCAGTCATGCAAATCGACCGGGTGGTTTTTATAGTGTAGGGGTCCGGCTTGCAACCTGCCTTCTCCTTCCTCTTCCTCTTCCTATTATTATTATTATTATTTTTATTATTATTATTATTATTATTATTATTATTATTATTATTATTATTATTATTATTATGCTATGCATGTGTAATCGTGCTATTTCCAGTAATTACACAGAATACGTTCTTCATTGATAAATGCACACCTCGTATAGAGTTACCCTTATCTTGTTAGAAATAATTAACACACTGATCACGTATGGAACCGAAATACATTTCCGACTCACACCGTTATTGAACCTTGGGGTGTGGGGGTTAATGCCGTCAGTTCACCTCTCATGGTGCGCTGTAGGAATCACTCACGTATCTTTGCAGCATACCTTCGGCTCCTAGGTGCACCCTCTTTCATTCCTTTTACCGTACCTCCGTTCATATTCTCTTTATTCCATCTGACTTTTCGCTCTCTAACAATTGTTTCCCTAGTGCAGCTGCCTGGTTTTCTTCTTGTTACCGTCTTACTGCCAATTTTCCTTCCGGTACTGAATGAAGTTATAAGTCCCAGCACTTGGCCTTTGGCCTACATTCTGTATTCCTTCCTTCTATATACCAATCTGGATTCGGTCCCGACTTGAGTCGGAAATTTATTAGGCTTATCTTTTATATGCTTAATTATATATTTGCTGGAAATAATAATTGTATTTTTGTTACATCTAATAAATTTAAGCGGTCGAATTTGGGCCGTACGCGTGTATTCTGCCAAAAATAGATGCATCAAAAAATATCTAAAATCATATATGTGAATTAAAAATATGTGCCGTAGCTGATACAATTGCATTAGCTTTTCCGGTCATCTCTGCACCTTCCCCGAGGCACTGACCCTTGTCGTCGTTGCTAACATTTCAGCGTACCTTTCGGTTGATTGCTATTCGTGCCTCCAGCAAAAACCGAAGTCAGAGACCAATCTCTGTGTCTTTCATGACAGCGAAAATCATTAGGCAATTTGCCGTGAGATAATTGTCTGATTGATAAAATGCATGTTGCAATTAGCGCCTCGTCCAGTTATTCGACATATCGTAATCATTACTAATTAAGGCCTGACCTTTTATTTTGATCGCCGGATAGATTTATTAAGCGGGATTTTATCTATTTTTATAATCAGATTAATTGTTTATCCCGTAATCGTTCTATTGGAAGTGTCATACGCTCTGATATATAGCTGGAGGTGTGACCGAAGTCCAAAGATATAACTAGGTGGATACTATTCGAGATCGATCATACCGAATGGCCTTATCGGCCTTATCGCTTAGGCTTTGGCTCTAGGTACCACATGTGTGTTCATCTTTGTCAAAGGAAACCGTATCTTTTCTTTAAATAGCTGTTCCCTATGCAGTTTTTCCTCCCTGCGATACCTCTGAATATTATAAATGAAAAGATACTGTGGTTTATACCGGGGCCAGCTTTATATACATATACATATATATAGATATATATATATATCTGTTATATATATATTTATTATATTATATATATCATATATATATATATATATAACTATATATATATATATATCTATATATATATATACTATATATATCTTTATATATATATGATGTATATATTATATATATATATATATATATCTATATATATATATAGGTATAGATATATAGTATAGATATATATAATATATATATTATTATATAGTATATATATATATATATATGTATAGATATATATATATATATATAATATTATATATATGTCTATATATGTATATATATAATAGATATAATTATTTTAAATATATATATATATATTATATATATATCTATATATCTATTAGATATATAGAACATATTATATTATTATATATATATATATTATATTATATAAATTACATACATATAATAATTTATATATTATATATATTTATAATATATTAATTATATATGTGTGTGTGTGTGTGTGTGTGTAAGGCCTAGGGTTTTTTATTAATAATATATTATCCGTGCGTTCTCTGTGACCTATGGAATGTGGAGAACAGTGCAAGAGGTGACGACCTGAGAGTAGCTGATCATGAGTTTCTGGGATGGCTTGAGATAAAAATGATTAGTTCGAAGAGTCAATGCACGACAGTTTATGAACTCTTCTCAAAGTGCCTTTGCGAAACTGGATGCAGCTAGAACCGTGAGGCGCTATCGAACTGTGTGTTCGTATGTGCGTGTGTGCCTCTTCCCTTTAATAGGTTCATACCCAAGCCTATGGGAGGGATTTTGATAGAGGGCTTCAAGTCACAGGCAAGATGCCGTGGCATTCGCCGGGGGGGAGTTTTTTTTGTTTATTAATTACGTGTTTAAGTGTCCGGTTGTCTGGACGGATCTGGTACTTGTGGAATGCAAGACAAAGAATTCCCAGAGAGGGGTGTAGACTTGTTTTGGTGACTAGACATTGTACTGTTTTTGAGTTAGTTCTGTAAGACTGGATTACTTAATTAATTGATTTATTTATTCTTGTTAATAAACGTTAATGTTATGATGCAACTCTCTCATTTTCATTACCTGTTAGAATGGAGAGAAAGAGGTGGAGAAAAGAAAGAGATTGTCGGTGCTAGAGAGAGAGAGAGAGAGAGAAAGGTTACGAGTAATGGGATATGTGGGTCTGCCTTCCGTTTCGTGTCCATGCTTACCTTATGAATACTGGGGGAAGAATTCCCCCATGTTACATATATATATATATATATATATATATATATATATATATATATATATATATAGATTAGAGGAGAGAGAGAGAGAGAGAGATAGAGAGAGCGAGAGAAAGAGAGAGAGAGAGAGAGAGAGAGAAGAGAGAGGAGAGAGAGAGATGATACAATTAAATAAGCTTTGGCCATCTTTCGTGAGGACGAAGCAGACGTAAATTTGTAATGCAAAGTAAATTAGATATGCGTATACCTATGAGTGCTTTTCTTTTGGTAATTTTTTTTCTCTATAACGCTCTCTACATTTCCTTTTTAACACAATAAATCGAAGCCTTTCATTTCCATCCACGATAGATTAAACTCGCCGTTTTTTTTTTTTTTTTTCTTCCATTAACAGATCGAAGGTTTTTTCCGATTTTCCTGCCACAACAGATTCTGGCATTTTTTCCCCCGTTTATATTCCTCATCACAACGAAACCTTTTTTTTTTTTCCATAGTTTCACCGAACCTTTTTTTTTCTTATTTACGAAGCCTTTTTTTCTTATTTTCCGCAAGAGATCGGAATATTGTTCTTTTCCTTCTACAATAGATGTATCACTTTTTTTTAAATCATCAATTAAAAACATTTGCTTCTACATGGAACAGAACCCTTTATTTTTTTCTACACTAGATCGAAATACTTTATTTTTTCACAACAGATTTTGTCCACAAAATGTCCAAGACTCCTTTCCATAATTTCTTAAACGGATAAGAGACGGCGTTTTTTCTTCTTTCCTTCCTTAACAGACCGAAGGATGTTTTTCCTATATGTTCCACGACAGTTTGAAGTTTTTTCATTTATATTCCACACAAAAAAGTCATGACTTTATTCCCTTTTACCAACACAATAGATCGAACCTCTCCCCCACCCTTTTTTCCCCTTTCTGCAATAGATCGAACCTCTAAGTTTTTTTTTTTACTTGTGCTTCCTTTCATCGTCCTAAATTGGCGGAAGGCCCCAGGCGCCACCCTCGAGGAGCCTCGTCTTCAAAAGGCTTTGGTAGACTCTCGGCTGGAGAAATCTCATCCCTGCCAATTTCGAGATAAATCTATTTCAGTGTTAGTGTTTCCCCCAATATATTCTTTGGTCGTCTCTCTTTTGTGTATACTTTTATTCTATTTTTACCTTTTGTTTTGTTTTTATTTTACTTTTACTCAGTTTGTGCTTTATTTTTTCCATTTACCGTCTTTGAGTGCAGGAGAAAAATGTTGTTTAAAAAAAAAATTACTTTTTATGAATCGATGAGTTTTTCCTCAGGGGACGTTGTTGTTTTCTGGCTGCTTATCTTACTTTTCTTTTACTCTTTTTGTGTCGTATTTTTTGAGAAGGATCTTCATTCCTGTCATGACGGACAGATCTTCATTCCTAATTTTTCTGAATTTCATTCCTGCTGTTTCAGATCTTCATTCCAGACATTGTTCTGCCATGACATTTATCCCCACTATAACGGGTATTTATTACTCTCTCGGGAGATAATCATTCCTATCTTAAAGAATTTTCATTCCCAGGTGACATATCTTTATCAGATCTCTTATTCCCATCAAAATAGGCCTTCATTCCTATTCGTGACCCGCCTTGGTTTCCATTATTTTAGACCTTCAGGAATAGTCATTCCTCATCGTCATGGATCTTCATTCCTGTTATTTCATGATACATCTGCATTCCTATCTGATTTTTAGTTTCATCTCGATAAATCTTCGTTATTCTCATCATGGTAAATCTTTCTTATCATGATGGATCTTCATTCATTTCCATTGCTATCTGATCTTTACTCTCATCTCGATAAATCTTCATCATTCTTATCAAGATGAATCTTCATTTTTATCTGCATTCCTATCTGATCTTTACTCTCATCTCGATAAATCTTCATCATTCTCATCATGATGAATCGTCATTTTTATCAAGGTGAATCTTTACTCTTGTCAAGACGAATCTTCATTCTTATCACAACTCATCGTCATTCATATGAAGACCTTCATTTGCACCACTACAGATTTTATTCCCTTCACGGGAGATCTTCCATTAAAGACATTGCAAATCCCATTGCACATTTCTGTGAGAGTTAAGAATTAATTCATTTTGGCTAATGACTGTCATTAAGAGCTCAAGTCTTCATGTTAATGAATTGGACTTGATGGTACCTGTAATCCCCTTTTCTGGACTATTATCATAATTCTTCCCTGCGAAAATGATGAAATTGTTCTTTAAATCGGTTAATTTACCAAGATAAGTAGAGGACAAAAGAATTACTGCTGTGTTTATGTGATTTTAAAGGTTTATGCGGATGGTTTTTCACTGATAGGGAGTTATGCTTTTGAGTATATGTATTATGCTTGTGTGTGTGTGTGTGTGCGTGCGAGAGCGCGCGCGCGTTTCCGTTGAACTGCTATCTAATAAAGGAATTGCACCTTCGTTAGTTCAAGGTTGTAGGGAAACATGCTAAATAGAAAGCACTTTTCATAAAGAATCCATTACTAGAAAAATAATTAAATTATCCGAAAGAAGTGCTGATTGGTGTTAAGAACAAGAAAAGACATTACCGAAGATGACTTAGTCAAAAATTGAAAAAATGAATAAACAAAATAAGATAAAAAAAATTTCTCTGAAGATTATGTAGCTGAAATTCAGTCTTAAAAAACTCTCCGAAGATTATATAACTGTAGGGCGGTGCGCACGCGCAGGACCGCCTACTAATCGACAAGATTGAGAGAAAAGTTAAAAAAATAATAAGTTCCCACGAGTGACATAGCAAAGAGGTTGAAATATCTCTTCAATGCCAGGTGTGTATCACTGAACAAAAATCTTGTGTCTTTGAACTAAGTGGATTTGATTTTTACTTAAGTTCTTTTTATAACTAGAATAAGAACAATATAACGCACGGTATTACTACAGGATAATAACAGCTCTAAATGCCATGTTAAGAGTTATTTTTTTTACATAATAATAATTTTACGGTTGGTCTTGATGTACGCGTTGTTCATGGAGATTTTAGCAACGTATTTTTTTTATCGGTTTATAGATAGTCATATCCACTGTCGTAACTATAAGTAGATTTCACATCAACCTTACGACGCTCTTGATTGGCTGTTGATAAGCCAGTCACAGGGCTGGAAACTCTCAATCTCTCTCGAGAGTTCACCTCTCCTGAGGGATACTTCTTTCAAACGTATCTCTCAGGAGAGGTGAAACATACATCCTGTCCCATGTGAACTCTCGAGAGAGACTGAGAGTTTCCAGCCCTGTGATTAGCTTATCAACAGCCAATCAGGAGCGTCGTAAGGGATATGGGCCTGGACATCAAATGCACGGTTGATGTGAATCTACTATAGTTACTCTCACTATTCTGTAAAAATTGGATAATAATGGTAAAACGAAGATAATGATGGCAAAAAAGTTAATATTGGTGAAAAAGATGATAAAGGTGAAAAAAGATAATAATAAACAAAATAGCGGTAACTGCTTGGGAGGTAGGCTGACAATCTACATGTCTCTTGAAACTGGGCCACAGATAGGGCCTGAAAGTACTCGAGTGTGGAGTAAAATAAAGTGTAAATGCTCATAAATAAACACGCTATACACAGTGATTTTGTGGGTTTCTTTTTCAAACAAGCTATAGCCGTCCTCGTTGGGCGTACTGTAGATGGTGCTTAGTATGCTTGTTGTGTGTATATGTTACGCAAAATGTGGATAATTGCCAAATCTGTACATTTTGCAATTAATTTTGCCTATTGTGTACAATTTGCAGGCATCAAGCGCTGCAAATTGTACTCAATAGGCAAAATTAATTGCAAAATGTTTACACATTTGGCAATTATCCACATTTTGCGTAACATATATATGCAATGAACTGAGTTAATAACTAGTATTGATGATTGTGATTAATTTTTCAGGGCTTTATAATCATAATTCTGATAAGTAGGTGCGTTCCACAAGTCTGGAAACAGCCGCAGGATTCCTCACATTCAACAACTTTCCGACTTTATCTCTTAATGAACTCGGCCTCAGGGCGTCCGTTGAACAGCAGCGAGTGGAAGTTGTACGCAGTAGGTGAAAGTTGTAATCTGTGAGTGGAAGTTGTACACTATGAGTGGAAGATGTACCCAGTGAATGAAAGTTGTATGCAGTGGGAGAAAGTTGTCCACTGGTAGAGGAAGTTGTCTGCAGTGAGTGAAAGTGGTACGCAGTGAGTGAAAGTTGCACTCGGTGAGTGAAGCTGTATGTGTAAGTGTTTACATAATAAAAATATGGAATGTTAGTCCATATATATAAAAGATTGCTTGCAGGAATGTGATCAGACTAGAGACGCTAAAGATGACGTATACAATAAAAGTATCTAAGATACCGCTGCCACCAATATTAGGGCTTGTGCCTTGTATAATAAGGCGCCCTATGAGGTAATGTTAGACTGCGATAATCTTACGCTAAGTCGGTTGGTATTGCACTTCCATCTTCAATGGAGTGTCTGGGGGTTTGTAGATCACTTACGAAGTCGGTATTATCTTGTTGGTTATTACGACGATGTGTTAAACTCATGGTTCGGTGAGGAGGTTCTTGTAGAAAACACTAAGTATAAAAAATTATATATTCTTCTGAAGTTTTACATGGTGAAGATCAGGTATGATTGTACAAGTCTTTCTAATAACGATAGCTTGATCGCTTTCTGCCAATGATGATGGCTAATCCTATTCCTCTACATGATAAAGCTTAGGTAAAGAGGTACAGGTCTTCTAATGACGATAGCTAACTCTGTTCTGCCTGTACTACCATCTCTGTTACAAGTTATGAAGGAACAGGACAGTAGTTCGAACATAGTGAACATACAATCAGATGACAGTTACATACGAACACACAATCAAATGAAGACACGCTACAGATCACGTAGGCCGTAGTTATCTCAAGCAGGGAGCTTGGACTAATGTTATAAACAATTGAATGACTACAGGTGACGGCATGTTATCTTAGCATACTTTTATTGTATACGTCATCTTTAGCGTCTCTAGTCTGATCACATTCCTGCAAGCAATCTTTTATATATATGGACTAACATTCCTATTTTTATTATGTAAACACTTACATATGCAGTGAGTGAAAGTTTTTCACAGTGAGTGGAAGTTGTATATAGTAAGTGAAAGTTGTATGCATAGATTGGAAATGTAGACAGAGAGTGAAAGTTGTATGCAATAAAAATACACTGAGTGAGAGTTGTATGGAGAGAGTGGAAGTTACGTGCAGTGAGTGAAAGTTGCATGAAGTGAGTGAAAGTTGTACGCAGTGAGTGAAAGTGGTACGCAATGAGTGGAAGTTATACGCACTGAGTTGAACTTAACATCTGTGGTATTTCTGTATTGCCCAGAAACTAAACGTTGTTTTTTCTTTAGTATGACTGAATTCCAAGTGGGAATCCTGGAACGCAACAGTATTGAACACTGACTACTAGAAAATCCTAAATACATGCACAGAAAATTTATTCTCTCTCTCTCTCTCTCTCTCTCTCTCTCTCTCTCTCTCTCTCTGCGTTAATAACCTACAAATTCTGACACCAGTTGTAGTAACCGTAAATCAATTCTCTCTCTCTCTCTCTTATGAATTCTCTTATTTTTCAAAGACTACTAATAAAGAGGAAAGAGAGAGAGAGAGAGAGAGAGAGAGAGAGAGAGAGAGAGAGACTTCCTAATAAAGAACGAAATTCGAAATAGCGAAAGATGATTAGTGAAGTGCGTCTGGTTCTATTCATTAAGCGAAGAGGCCTTATAAGGTGGTACCTTCTGCATTCTCCTCCAGGATGCTAATTAAAAATAAGATTCTTCCATTTCCAGGAGACTATAAAATATTTCGCGGGTAGCAAAGGCTTCCGGGAATTAAAGTGACTCTTGCAATAAGTCAGGACAGAAAAGTGTGAGAGTGAAATCCAGTGGTGTCACATATATACGATTGGACATCTTTGTGTATGTGTGTGTATATATCTAATATATATATATATATATATACAACACACACACATACACAAAGATGTCCAATCGTATATATGTAACACCACTGATTTCACACTCACACTTATATATATATATATAATATATATATATATATATATATATATATATATATATATATATATATATATATATATAAGTGCCTGGATTTGAATGTCTCCTGCGTTCGCGCCCAGGTACAGGTAAAAAATCTATTATCGAGAAAAAATCCCCCTTCGGTTAAGCCATATATGAAAATATAATTAAATTCCGAGGTAGAGCGAATTAGTATTAAAGGACATTGTAGCTCGATGTATGTATATGAATCACGGTAATGTGATATGACTTATATATAATATACTATATATATATATAGTTCCTTATATATATATATATTTTATATATATATTTGTATTTATAATTGGGTCGACTGAAACTGTGTTCAAAGGGGAGAAGTAGTTTCTATGTAGCTGTGAATAAAGTCTCCATTAGGCGATTCCAGTTGCTTTATCGAACTCGGTATTTCATTTGTTCTACATTGGCCTCTAACTAGGAATTTTCAAAAGGCTGGTTTCCATACTTTGCCGGTCGTGCTTACACGTGGAATCTGATTGAATTGTGTTGTAGTTAGGTAATAATTGTCATGTAACCTATGTTCTTTCCCGTAGTGTTACGATAGTTTGTTAGAATACTCTACTTTTGTATAATTAAATTGCTTGTCTTTTTCTTTTTTGGTTACTTGTGTCCAGGTTAACATGATCAATGTTTTATCCTGCACAAATGAAAAAATTTATCTTTATCCCATTTAAAGACTCTCAGGTTTGTATGATAGGAAAACTAAAAATTACTTTGAAAATTGTACTATTATATGCCTTTAGATTTTGAGACCATTCACTAACTATAACTCCCACATGGAATTTGTTTACTTTACAAGGATTCCTCCTCCTCCTCCCCCTCCCCCCACCCTCTCCCTCCCCTCCCCTCCACCTCCTCGTCAACTACACCTCCTCCTCCTCCTCCTCCTCCATTCCCTCCCCCTCCCCTCCTGCTCCTCCTACTGCTCCTGCTCCTGTTCCTACTCCGCCTCCTCCTCCTCCTCCTCCTCCTCCCCCCCTCTCCACCTCCCCTCGTCCTCCTCCTACACCTCCCCCTCCCACTACTTTTAGTTCACAATCCTTAGATGCTTCCAGAGCAGGGAACTTCCAGCAGCCCCCCAACTGGCTTCAGTCCACCAGCCTTGGATGCTCTCTGAGTAGAGTACTTCCAGCAGCCCCCCAACTGCCTTCGGTCCACCAACCTTGGATCGGCTTTTCCATAATAGTACTTCCTTCCAGCAGCCCCCCCAACTGACCTTCAGTCCACCCCAGCCTTGGATGCTTCCAGAACAGAGTACTTCCAGCAGCACCCAACTGCCTTCAGTCCACCAGCCTTGGATGCTTCCAGAATAGTACTTCCAGCAGCCCCCCAACTGCCTTCGGTCCACCAACCTTGGATGCTTCCAGAATAGTACTTCCAGCAGGCCCCCAACTGCCTTCAGTTCAACAGCCTTCAATGCTTCCAGAGCAGAGTACTTCCAGCATCACCCCAACTGCTTTCAGTCCACCAGCCTTGCATACTTCCAGAGTAGAGTACTTCAAGCAGCCCCCCAACAGCTTTCAGTCCACCAGCCTTGCATGCGTCCAGAATAGAGTACTTCCAGCAGTCCCCCAACTGCTTTCAGTCCACCAGCCTTGGATGCTTACAGAGTAGAGTACATCCAGCAGAGCCCCAACTGCCTTCAGTCCACCATCCTTGGATGCTTCCAGAATAGATTACTTCCAGCAGCCCCCCAACTGCCTTCAGTCCACCAGCCTTGGATGCTTCCAGAGCAGAGTACTTCCAGCAACCCCCAACTGCTTTTAGTCCTCCAGTCATGGATGCTTCCGGAGTAGAGTACTTCCAGCAGGCCCCCAACTGCTTTAAGTCCACCAGCCTTGGATGCTTCCAGAGTAGAGTAATTCCAGCAGCCCCCCAACTGCCTTCAGTCCACCAGCCTTGCATGCTTCCAGAATAGAGTACTTCCAGCAGTCCCCCAACTGCTTTCAGTCCACCAACCTTGGATGCTTCCAGAGTAGAGTACATCCAGGAGACCCCCAACTGCCTTCAGTCCACCAGCCTTGGATGCTTCCAGAATAGATTACTTCCAGCAGCCCCCCAACTGCCTTCAGTCCACCAGCCTTGGATGCTTCCAGAGCAGAGTACTTCCAGCAACCCCCAACTGCTTTTAGTCCTCCAGTCATGGATGCTTCCGGAGTAGAGTACTTCCAGCAGCCCCCCAACTACTTTCAGTCCACCAGCCTTGGATGCCTCCAGAGTAGAGTAATTCCAGCAGCCCCCCAACTGCTTTCAGTCCACCAGTCTTGAATATTTCCAGAGTAGAGTACTTCCAGCAGCCCCCAACTGCCTACAGTCCACCAGCCCTGGATGCTTCCAGAGCAGAGTACTTCCAGCAGCCCCCCAACTGCCTTCAGTCTACCAGCCTTGGATGCTTCCAAAGCAGACTACTTCTAGCAGCCCCCCAAATGCCTTCAGTCCACCAGTCTTGGATGCTTCCAGAGTAGAGTACTTCCAGCAGCCCCCTAACTTCCTTCATTCCACCAGCCTTGGATGCTTCCAGAATAGAGTACTTCCAGCAGCCCCCCAAATGGTTTCAGTCCACCAGCCTTGTATGCTTCCAGAACAGAGTACTTCCAGCAGCCCCCTAACTGCCTTCAGTCCACCAGCCTTGGATGCTTCCAGAGGAGAGTATTCCAGCAACCCCCAAAATGCCTTCAATCAACCAGCATTGGATGCTTCCAGAGTAGAGTATTTCCAGCAGCCCCCAACTGGTTTCAGTCCACCAGCCTTGGATGCTTCCACAGTAGAGTACTTCCAGCAGCCCCCCAAATGCCTTCAGTCTACCAGCCTTGGATACTTCCAGAGTAGAGTACCTCCATCAGGCCCCCAACTGCCTTCAGTCCACCAGCCTTGGATGCTTCCAGAGGAGAGTACTTCCAGCAGTCCCCCAACTGCTTTCAGTCCACCAGCCTTGGATGCTTCCAGGGTAGAGTACTTCCAGCAGCCCCCCTACTGCCTTCAGTTCACCAGCCTTGTATGCTTCCGGAGCAGAGTACTTCCAGTAGCCCCCCAACTGCTTTCAGTCCTCCAGCCTTGGATGCTTCCAGCAGCCACCCAACTGCCTTCAGTCCACCAGCCTTGTATGCTTACAGAGCAGAGTACTTCTAGCAGCCCCCCAACTGCATTCAGTCCCCCAGCCTTGGATGCTTCCAGAGTAGAGTACCTCCAGCAGCCCCCCAACTGCTTTTAGTCCACCAGCCTTGTATGCTTCCAGAGTAGAGTACTTCCAGCAACCCCCAACTGCCTTAAGTCCACCAGCTTTGGATGCTTCCAGAGTAGAGTACTTCCAGCAGCCCCCCAACTGCCTTCAGTCCACCATCCTTTGATGCTTCCAAAGCAGAGTACTTCTGGCAGCCCCCCCATCTGCCTTCAGTCCTCCAGCTTTGGATGCTTCCAGAGTAGAGTACTTCCAGCGGCCCCCCAACTGCCTTCAGTTCAGCTTCAAGAGCAGAGTTCTTCCAGCAGCCCCAACTGCCTTTAGTCCACCAGCCTTGGATGCTTCCAGACTAGAGTACTTCCAGCAGCCACCCAACTGCCTTCAGTCCACCTTCTGTGGATGCTTCTAGAGTAGAGTACTTCCAGCAGCCACCCAACTGCCTTCAGTCCACCAGCCTAGGATTCTTCCAGAGCAGAGTACTTCCAGCAGCCACCCAACTGCCTTCAGTCCACCAGCCTTGGATGCTTCCTGAATAGAGTACTTCCAGCAGCCACCCAACTGCCTTCAGTCCACCAGACTTGGACGCTTACAGAATAGATTACTTCCAGCAGCGCCCCAACTGCCTTCAGTCCACCAGCCTTGGATGCTTCAAGAATAGACTACTTCCAGCAGGCCACCAACTGCCTTCAGTCACCAGCCTTGGACGCTTCAAGACCAGAGTAATTCCAGCAGCCCCCAACTGCCTTCAGTCCACCAGCCTTGGATGCTTCCAGAATAGAGTACTTCCAGCAGCCCCCTAGCTGCATTCAGTCCGCCAGCCTTGGATGCTTCCAGAGTAGAGTACTTCCAGCAGCCCCCTAACTGCCTTCAGTTCACCAGCCTTAGATGCTTCCAGAGCAGAGTACTTCCAGCAGCCCCCCAACTGCCTTCAGTCCACCAGCCTTGGATGCTTCCAGAATAGAGTACTTCCAGCAGCCACTCAACTACTTTCAGTCCTTGGATGCTTCCAAAGCAGAGTACTTCCAGCAGCCCCCCAACTGCCTTCAGTCCACCAGCCTTGGATGCTTCCAGAATAGAGTACTTCCAGCAGCCACACAACTACTTTCAGTCCACCAGCCTTGGATGCTTCCAAAGCAGAGTACTTCCAGCAGCCCCCCAACTGCCTTCAGTCCACCAGCCTTGGATGCTTCCAGAGCAGAGTACTACCAGCAGCCCCCCAACTGCCTTCAGTCCACAGGCCTTGGATGCTTCCAAACCAGAGTAATTCCAGCAGCCCCCCAACTGCCTTCAGTCCACCAGCCTTGGATGCTTCCTGAGCAGAGTACTTCCAGCAGCACCCCAACTGCCTTCAGTCCATCAGCCTTGTTTTCTTCCAGAGTAGAGTACTTCCAGCAGCCCCCCAACTGCCTTCAGTCCACCAGCCTTAGATGCTTCTAAAGTAGAGTACTTCCAGCAGCCCTCCAACTACCTTCAGTCCACCAGCCTTGGATGCTTCCAGAACAGAGTATTCCAGCAGCCCCCAAAATGCCATTCAATCCACCAGCCGTTGGATGCTTGCCAGAGTAGAGTACTTCCAGCAGCAAGCCCCCAACTGGTTTCAGTCCACCAGCCTGATGCTTCCAGAGTAGAATACTTCCAGCAGCATACCTTCAGTCAACCAGCCTTATATGCTTCCTGAGTAGAGTACTTTCAGCAGCCCCCAACTGCCTTCAGTCCACCAGCCTTGTATGCCTCCCCAGTAGAGTACTTCCAGCAGCCCCCCAACTACCTTTAGACCACCAGCCTTGAATGCTTCCAGAGCAGAGTATTCCAGCAGCCCCCAAATGCCTTCAATCCACCAGCCTTGGATGCTTCCAGAGTAGAGTACTTCCAGCAGCCCCCAACTGGTTTCAGTCCACCAGCCTTGGATGCTTCCAGTGTAGAGTACTTCCAGCAGCCCCCCAACTGCCTTCAGACTACCAGCCTTGTATGCTTCCAGAGTAGAGTACTTCCATCAGCCCCCAACTGCCTTCAGACCACCAACCTTGGATGCCTCCAGAGTAGAGTACTTCCAGCAGGCCCCCAACTGCGTTCAGTCCACCAGCATTGGATGCTTCCAGAGTAGAGTACTTCCAGCAGGCCCCCAACTGCCTTCAGTTCACCAGCCTTGGATGCTTCCAGAGGAGAGTACTTCCAGCAGTCCCCCAACTGCTTTCAGTCCACCAGCCTTGGATGCTTCCAGGGTAGAGTACTTCCAGCACCCCCCTACTGCCTTCAGTTCACCAGCCTTGTATGCTTCCGGAGCAGAGTACTTCCAGTAGCCCCCCAACTGCTTTCAGTCCTCCAGCCTTGGATGCTTCCAGCAGCCCACCAATTGCCTTCATTCCACCAGCCTTGTATGCTTCCAGAGCAGAGTACTTCTAGCAGCCCCCCAAATGCATTCAGTCTTCCAGCCTTGGATGCTTCTAGCAGCCCCCAACTGCCTTCAGTCCACCAGCCTTGGATGCTTCCAGAGTAGAGTACCTCCAGCAGCCCCCCAACTGCTTTCAGTTTTCCCACTTCCAGTCCCCCCTTGTTATTGCTTCCGAGTAGAGTACTTCCAGCGGCCCCTCAACTGCCTTCAGTTCACCAGCCTTGGATGCTTCCAGAGCAGAGTTCTTCCAGCAGCCCCCCAACTGCCTTCAGTCCACCAGCCTTGGATGCTTCCAGACTAGAGTACTTCCAGCAGCCCCCCAACTGCCTTCAGTCCACCTTCTGTGGATGCTTCTAGAGTAGAGTACTTCCACCAGCCCCCCAACTGCCTTCAGTCCACCAGCCTTGGATGCCTCCAGAGTAGAGTTCTTCAAGCAGCCCCCCAACTGCCTTCAGTCCACCAGCCTTGGATGCTTCCAGAGTAGAGTACTTCCAGCAGCCCCCCAACTGCCTTCAGTCCACCAGCCTTGGATGCTTCCAGAATAGAGTACTTCCAGCAGCCCCCTAGCTGCATTCAGTCCGCCAGCCTTGGATGCTTCCAGAGTAGAGTACTTCCAGCAGCCCCCTAACTGCCTTCAGTTCACCAGCCTTAGATGCTTCCAGAGCAGAGTACTTCCAGCAGCCCCCCAACTGCCTTCAGTCCACCAGCCTTGGATGCTTCCAGAATAGAGTACTTCCAGCAGCCACCCAACTACTTTCAGTCCACCAGCCTTGGATGCTTCCAAAGCAGGGTACTTCCAGCAGCCCCCCAACTGCCTTCAGTCCACCAGCCTTGGATGCTTCCAGAGCAAAGTACTTCCACCAGCCCCCCAACTGCCTTCAGTCCACAGGCGTTGGATGCTTCCAAACCAGAGTAATTCCAGCAGCCCCCCAACTGCCTTCAGTCCACCAGCCTTGGATGCTTCCTGAGCAGAGTACTTCCAGCAACACCCCAACTGCCTTCAGTCCATCAGCCTTGTTTGCTTCCAGAGTAGAGTACTTCCAGCAGCCCCCCAACTGCCTTCAGTCCACCAGCCTTAGATGCTTCTAGAGTAGATTACTTCCAGCAGCCCCCCAACTACCTTCAGTCAACCAGCCTTGGATGCTTCCAGAACAGAGTATTCCAGCAGCCCCCAAAATGCCTTCAATCCACCAGCCTTGGATGCTTCCAGAGTAGAGTACTTCCAGCAGCCCCCAACTGGTTTCAGTCCACCAGCCTTGGATGCTTCCAGAGTAGAATACTTCCAGCAGCCCCCCAACTACCTTCAGTCAATCAGCCTTATATGCTTCCAGAGTAGAGTACTTTCAGCAGCCCCCAACTGCCTTCAGTCCACCAGCTTTGTATGCTTCCACAGTAGAGTACTTCCAGCAGCCCCCCAACTACCTTTAGTCCACCAGCCTTGGATGCTTCCAGAGCAGAGTATTCCAGCAGCCCCCAAATGCCTTCAATCCACCAGCCATTACCAGCTTGATGCTTCCAGTGTAGTAAGAGGTCTTCCAGTCAGCATTCCAGACGCCCCAACTGCTCAGACTACCAGCCTTGTATGCTTCCAGAGTAGAGTACTTCCAGCAGCCCCCAACTGCCTTCAGTCCACCAGCCTTGGATGCTTCCAGAGCAGAGTATTCCAGCAGCAGCCCACAACTGCCTTCAATCCACCAGCCTTGGATGCTTCCAGAGTAGAGTACTTCCAGCAGCGCCCCAACTGCCTTCAGTCCACCAGCCTTGGATGCTTCCAGAGTAGAGTACTTCAAGCAGCCCCCCAACTGACTTTAGTCTACCAGCCTTATATGCTTCCAGAGTAGAGTACTTCCAGCAGCCCCCAATTGCCTTCAGTTCCTCCTAGCTGCGATTTGGAGGGTTTTCCAGAAGTAGAGTACCTTCCAGGCAGGCCCCAAGCCCCCAACTTGCCTTCATCCTCCCCACCAGCCTTGGATGCCCCAGATCCAGGTAGAGTTACTTTCCAGCATGGCCCCCAACTGCCTTCAGTCCACCAGCCTTGGATGCTTCCAGAGAAGAGTACTTTCAGCAGCCCCCCAACTGCCTTCAGTCCACCAGTCTTGGATGCTTACAGAGTTGATTACTTCCAGCAGTCCCCCAACTGCTTTCAGTCCACCAGCCTTGGATGCTTCCAGAGTAGAGTACTTCCAGCAGCCCCCCTACTGCCTTCAGTCCACCAGCCTTGTATGCTTCCAGAGCAGAGTACTTCCAGCAGCCCCCCAACTTCCTTCAGTCCACCAGCCTCTGAGGCTTCCAAAGCAGACTACTTTCAGCAGCCCCCCAACTGCCTTCAGTCCACCAGCCTTGGATGCTTCCAAAATAGAGTACTTCCAGCAGCCCCCCAACTGCCTTCAGTCCACCAGTCTTGGATGCTTCCAGAGCAGAGTACTTCCAGCAGCCCCCCAACTGCCTTCAGTCCACCAGCCTTGTATGCTTCCAGAGCAGAGTACTTCAAGCAGTGCCCCAACTGCCTTCAGTCCACCAGCCATGGATGCTTCCAAATTAGAGTACTTCCAGCACCCCCCCCCCCCCCTCCCCCCCCCCCCAACTGCGTTCAGTCAACCAGCCTTGGATGCTTCCAGAGTAGAGTACTTCCAGCAGCCCCCCAACTGCCTTCAGTCCACCACCCTTGGATGCTTCCAGAGCAGAGTATTTACTGCAGCCCCCCAACTGCCTTCAGTCCACCAGCCTTGGATGCTTCCAGACCAGAGTACTTTCAGCAGCACCCCAACTGCCTTCAGTCCACCAGCCTTTTATGCTTCCACAGTAGAGTACTTCCAGCAGCCCCCCAACTGCCTTCAGTCTACCAGCCTTGGTTGCTTCCACAGTAGTACTTCCAGCAGCCCCCAGCTGCCTTCAGTCCACCAGCCTTGGATGCTTCCAGAGCAGAGTATTCCAGCAGCCCCCCTACTGCCTTCAGTTCACCAGCCTTGTATGCTTCCAGGGCAGAGTACTTCCAGCAGCCCCCCAACTGCCTTCAGTCTACCAGCCTTATATGCTTCCAGAGTAGAGTACTTTCAGCAGCCCCCCTACTGCCTTTCAGTTCACCAGCCTTGTATGCTTCCCGTTGAGCAGTATTCCAGCAGCCCCCCAAATGCCTTCAATCCACCAGCCTTTGGATCTTCCAGAGTAGTACTTCCAGCAGCCCCCCAACTACCTCAGTCTACCACCTTATATGCTTCCAGAGTAGAGTACTTTTCAGCAGCCCCCAACAATGTCTTCAGTCCACCAGCCTTGTATGCTTCCAGAGTAGAGTTACTTCCAGCAGCCCCCCCCCCCCCCCACCGCCTGCTTCAGTTCACCTGCCTTGTATGCTTCCAGAGCAGAGTACTTCCAGTAGCCCCCAGACTGCTTTCAGTCCTCCAGCCTTGGATGCTTCCAGCAGCCCCCCAAATGCCTTCAATCCACCAGCCTTTGATGCTTCCAGAGTAGAGTACTTCCAGCAGCCCCCCAACTGCCTTCAGTCTACCAGCCTTATATGCTTCCAGAGTAGAGTACTTTCAGCAGCCCCCCTACTGCCTTCAGTTCACCAGCCTTGTATGCTTCCAGAGCAGATTATTCCAGCAGCCCCCCAAATGCCTTCAATCCACCAGCCTTGAATGCTTCCAGAGTAGAGTACTTCCAGCAGCCCCCCAACTGCTTTCAGTCCACCCAGACCATTGGATGCTTCCAGAGTAAGAGTACTTCCTCAGCAGCCCCCCAACTGCCTTTCAGGTCTACCAGCCTTATATGCTTTCCAGAGTAGAGTACTTTCAGCAGCCCCCCCAACTGGTCTTCAGTCCACCAGACTTGGATTGCTTCGAGAGTATGGAGTACTTCCAGCAGCCCCCAAACTGCCTTCACGTCCACCAGACCTTTTTGGTGGGGGATGCCTCCAGAGTAGAGTACTTCCAACAGGCCCCCAACTGCCTTCAGTCCACCAGCCTTGGATGCTTCCAGAGCAGAGTACTTCCAGCAGCCCCAAACTGCCTTCAGTCCACCAGCCTTGGATGCTTCCTGAGTTGAGTACTTCCAGCAGCCCCCCAACTGTTTTCAGTCCACCAGCCTTGGATGCTTCCAGAGTAGAGTATTCCCAGCAGCCCCCCAACTGCCTTCAGTCTACCAGCCTTATATGCTTCCAGAGTAGAGTACTTTCAGCAGCCCCCAACTGTCTTCAGTCCACCAGCCTTGGATGCTTCCAGAGTAGAGTACTTCCAGCAGCCCCCAACTGCCTTCAGTCCACCAGCCTTGGATGCTTCCAGAGCAGAGTACTTCCAGCAGTCCCCCAACTGCTTTCAGTCCACCAGCCTTGGATGCTTCCAGAGCAGAGTACTTCCAGCACCCCCCCCCCCCCACCCCCCTGCCTTCAGTTCACCAGCCTTGTATGCTTCCAGAGCAGAGTACTTCCAGTAGCCCCCTAACTGCTTTCAGTCCTCCAGCCTTGGATGCTTCCAGCAGCCCCCCAACTGCCTTCAGTCCACCAGCCTTGTATGCTTCCAGAGCAGAGTACTTCTAGCAGCCCCCAACTGCATTCAGTCCTCCAACCTTGGATGGTTCTAGCAGCTCCCCAACTGCCTTCAGTCCCCCGGCCTTGGATGCTTCCAGAGTAGAGTACTTCCAGCGGCCTCCAACTGCCTTCAGTCCACCAGCCTTGGATGCTTCCAGAGTAAAGTACTTCCAGCAGCCCTCCAACTGCCTTCAGTCCACCTGCTTTGGATGCTTCCAGAGTAGAGTACTTCCAGCAGCCCCCTACTGCCTTCAGTCCACCTTCTGTGGATGCTTCTAGAGTAGAGTACTTCCAGCAGCCCCCCAACTGCCTTCAGTCCACTAGCCTTGGATGCTTCCAGAGTAGAGTTCTTCAAGCAGTCCCCCAACTGCCTTCAGTCCACCAGCCTTGGATGCTTCCAGAGTAGAGTACTTCTAGCAGCCCCCCAACTGCCTTCAGTCCACCTGCTTTGGATGCTTCTAGAGTAGAGTACTTCCAACACCCCCCCAACTGCCTTCAGTCCACCAGCCTTGGATGCTTCCAGAGTAGAGCACTTCCAGCAGCCCCCAACTGCTTTTCAGTCCCACCGGCCTTGGAGCTTCCGAGTAGAAGTTCTTCAATCAGCCTCCCAACCTGCCTTTCAGTCCAGCCTTGGATGCTTCCAGAGTAGAGTTCTTCAAGCAGCCTCCCAACTGCCTTCAGTCCACCAGCCTTGGAGGCTTCCAGAGTAGAGTTCTTCAAGCAGTCCCCCAACTGCCTTCAGTCCACCAGCCTTGGATGCTTCCAGAGTAGAGTACTTCTAGCAGCCCCCCAACTGCCTTCGTCAGCCTGCTTTGGATGCTTCTCGGAGTAGAAGTACTTCCAGCAGCCCCAACCCCCAACTGCCTTCCAGTCCCACCATCCTTGGGATGCTTCCAGAAGTCGAGTAGTTACCCCATCAAGGCCCCCAACTGCCTTCAAGTCCACCAGCCACTTGGATGCTTCCAGAGTAGAGTTCTTCAAGCCCAGGCCTCCCAAACTCGCCTTCAGTCCACCAGCCCTTGGATCTTCCATGGAGTAAAAGAGTAACTTCCACCAGCCCCCCGCCCCAATGCCTACAGTCCACCACAGCCTTGGATGCTTACACAGTTTAGTACTTCCACCAGCCCCCCAACTGCCTTCAGTCCACCTGCTTTGGATGCTTGCAGAGTAGAGTACTTCCAGCAGCCCCCCAACTGCCTTCAGTCTACCAGCCTTGGATGCTTCCAGAGAAGAGTTCTACCAGAATCCCCCCAACTGCTTTCAGTCCACCATCCTTGGATGCTTCGAGATTAGAGTACTTCCAGAAGCCCCCCCAACTGCCTTCAGTCCATCAGCCTTAGATGCTTCCAGAGTAGAGTACTTCCAGCAGCCCCCCACTGCTTCCAGGCCATCAGCCTTGGATGCTTCCAGAGCAGAGTACTACCAGCAGCCCCCCAACTGCCTTCAGTCCACCAGCCTTGGATGCTTCCAGAGTAGAGTTCTTCCAGCATCCCTCCAACTACTTTCAGTCCACCAGCCTTGGATGCTTCCAGAGCAGAGTACTTCCAGCTGACCCCCAACTGCCTTCAGTCCACCAGCCTTGGATGCTTCCAGAGTAGAGTACTTCCAGCAGCCCCCCAACTGCCTTTAGTCCACCTGCTTTGGATGCTTCCACTTTCTTCCCTGCAGTGTTCTTCCTCTCCCTTTCCCTCTGGTTGTCTATTTGTTTGATGCTGTCTTGTCTATTTTCTTCTTTTCTATCAATTCATATTTCCCTTTTGAATTCTTCTTCCATACCCAAACCTCCTTTTGAGAATGTGTTCCCTTCTTAGCTCTTTTCCTCTTTTTCCGACGCTCCAGCGGACTTTCCTGGGTGATACCTGTATTATCATATTTATTTCTGTAATACAACTCGAGAAATAGAGGATCCTGAAGGAAGAGCCCAATGTAATCACGAAGTTGCACTTCTACTTTAGACCTTTTGGGTTTTCGTTTTCTCCACAGGTCTTTTTTCTTTCTCTTGAAATCATTTAATGCACTATTTAGCTTCTGTTTTTCAAGCTTTGCTTTAGCCTTTCTCCTCTTGTGTTCTTCCTCTAACTTGGTTCTGATTTCATTCTTCAGCCTATATTCTTCAGCCTTCAATTGGGCGTTCCTTTCCTTCAATTCCTGCTTGAAAGCTCTTCGTGCTTCCTTTTTCCTTTCTCGTTCTTCCATCCTTACTTGATGGTCATACAGTGCCAAAGACATGGCTTCTCTCTCTAGCCATTCTCGGTCAGCCTTCTTTTTCCGTTTCATTATCTTACGTTCTTGCTTGACAAACTCGATCAAGTCCCTCAGTTTCCTGAATCTGTCATCTCTTCTTTTCTGTTTCCTCTCCTCGTGTCGCTCCATGATGTTCCTCTTGACTGCATTAACCCACCTTTTTTCAGCTTTCCTTTGAATCTTTCTCTCCTTTTCTTCCCGTTTTCTAGAGAGTAATTGCTTTTTGTCGGCCCTTTCGTTGGCCTTTCTCTCCTTATGTTCCCGGATGACGGATTTCCATGCGTGTTTTTCCCACCTTCGTTTAGAGCGCCTTTCAGCCTTCTCCTCCTCAAGGATCTCTCTGATTTCCTCGAATATTTCTGTATCTCCCAGTACCTCTTGGTTCCGTTTCAGGTGTCTCGTGCTTAAGCACCGCTTCTATGTCCTCCTTTTCCATCTTAATTTCACTCTTAAACATCTGCTCCATATCCTGTAGTATGTCCTTTATTTCAGACTCTGGTATCACCTCTGAACGAGAAAGTTTTTGCCAGTCTCTGAGCAGTCCTTCCCGAAGTTCATCCCACATAGGATCGTGTTTAGGTTCGGGTTTTAACCACCTTTTAATTTTCCCATTCCAGCGCCGCATTTTACTCTTCCTTATGGCAGTTTCGCGTTCGTTGACTACTTCAGCGTCACTAGTTCTTCTGGTCGAATCTGTCTTCACCAATGAATAGACATCCCACTCAGAGGAGTCCATGTTGGTTGCGAATCCTGCCCAGAATCTGCTTTGTGGATCCTGGTTTTCCTTGCCGTATTTGCGTGGCCTCTTTCTTGATTGGCTGGCATCCTTGTCATTCTTCTGTCCAGCTCTTACCTCCCTTCGAAGTTCCTCCAAGTCCTCTTTCAGTTTTGCAATTTCTTTTAGTGCGTCTGCCAGTTCCTTTTTCTCCTTTTCGACCTCTTCTTCATTATTACTCTCTTGGCACTTTCGGCTCAAGATTGATTCTTCCTCGTTTGTCGTGGTTCTAGTCATGAGCCTTACAACGTTTTCAGTAACTTTCTGAATGAATTCGTCTTTTTCCTTCAGCGTCGCCTTCAGCCAAGAACGTTCGTTTTCCATTGCCTGAATTTCGCTTCTATGGTTATCCTGGATTTCCTTAATCCGTTTCTCATATACATCCTTCAGGGCAAAGATGATCTCTTCGACGCCCTGGTTAGAACTCCGTGTAGATAAAGATGGTGATTTTGCCTTCCCTTGCCAGAGAGAAATCATCTTTTCAATAGGTTCAAGGGTAAACACTGTTCCTAAGAACAGACAAAACATAATAATAGTATTTCTGACGGGATCATCTGTAAACCCGCAGCCAAACTGATTAAGTAAATTGACAATTGCATTCATTGTTCGTATATGCCGAGTAAGACGCCTGTTCGTTAGGTTAGTTTTCAAAGCTGACACATGATTGCGATTCGTTCCGCTGGAGACTTCAAAGACTCATCCTCCTTTCGCACTTCCTCTGCTTCCACGATGGAACCCTTCAGAATCTGACAATTGCGATGACTCGGGTCTTGGATCATTCTCGTTGACGGAGACGGAATCGTCAGGGCCAGGATCTGAAGGCTTCAGGATCTGAAGACTTCGAGTCGTCAGGGCCAGGGAAGGAAGCCTTAAGGATCTGAAGACTTCTAGTCGTCAGGGCCAGGGAAGGAAGGCTTCAGGATCTGAAGACTTCGAACTTCTCGGAATTTGTCTTTCGAGAACACAGTGAGTGAAAAAAAGAGAGACCTTAAACCAGATGTGGAAGAATAGACAAACTTGAAATAATGAGTTTGATAAATAAAAAAAAGCACATGCGACCAAGAGGCGCCGTTGTATAATGAAATACATACATATATATATATATATATATATATATATATATATATATATATACATATATATATATATATATCAATTCAAGCTACAAATGTCCTTTAATATCTAAATTCACTTTACCTCCCAATGATATATTTTCATATATGTACCGAATGGGAATTTTTTAGTTGATAATAATTTCGTCCCCCCATGGGATCGAACCACCGTCCAAGTGGACGGGGACGAAATCAGGACAGTCAGTGACGCTATCCAATCAGCCAACAGAGACGCTATAAGTTCATATCGATTCTGACCTTACAAATCACCCTCGATCTCGGTGCTTTTGTAATTAGAATCGATATGAAACCCCGTCTACCATGTTAGCCAATTCGAGCGTTTGACAGCACGTAGCCTTTTGTTATGAATAATTATCACATCGAACCGTGATAGCGTCTCTGTTGGCTGATTGGATAGCGTCACTGACTGTCCTGATTCGTCCCCGTCCACTTGGACGGTGGTTCGATCCCATGGGGGGTACGAAATTATTATCAACTAAAAAAATTCCCCTTCGGTACATATATGAAAATATATCATTTGGGAGGTAAATAAAGTGAATTTAGATATTAAAGGACATTTGTAGCTTGAATTGATATATAAATGGATCACGGTTCGATGTGATAATTATTCATATATATATATATGTGTGTGTGTGTGTGTGTCTGTTCCTTTCTATATATTTGCCTATTATAAATATATATATATATATGTATATATACACACACACACACACATATATATATATATATATATATATATATATGTATATGTATATATATATATATATATATATATATTTATGTGTGTGTGTCTGTTTCTTTCTATATATTTGCCTATTATAAATATATTAATATACATATATATATATATATATATTATATATATATATATATATATATTATTCATAAAACAACAGCCAAAAACCGCTTAACACTCAGCCAACCTTTCACCATCAAAGATAAAAACACACTAAAAAAAGTAAACGTGAAGAGGCACAAAGGAATGACAGAATAATTAGGCTAAAAACAGGGGGACAGCAGAGGAATGCTTCTTTAAGGTTGGAACTCGTAGTTTGATGTTCAGAGTTTCCAATATATATATATATACGTATATATATATATATATATATATACATATATATATTATACCAATGTATTTTTGTTATTAATGGATATTTGCTTTTAATTTGTTTGACGTTAATTCAGTATTCATTTTCTAATACCTTTATTTTTTATTTGTGGTCACTCATGTTCTCCCGAAGTTTATGCAATTCCATAGACTTCTGGCTTGTTCCATAAGTTTTACGTTAATAATAATAATAATAATAATAATGATAATAATAATAATAATAATAATAATAATAATAATAATAATAATAATAATAGCTGTGTCTACGGCATGTAATTTGTATAGTCTCCTCTATTCGTCTTACAATAAAGAAGATTGTAAGACGAATACAGAAGACTATACAAAAATAACGCCATAGAAACAATTATTATTTTCAACTCTGCTGCCCTCAGGGAAGATCTTCTCTTAATAATAATAATTAATAATAATAATAATAATAATAATAATAATAATAATAATAATAATAATAATATGTGGCGCCGTGGAGGAGTGGGTTAGGTCGTCAATAGACTTAAGTCAAGTTAAGCAACATTGGGGCTGGTCAGTCGTTGGATGGGTGACCGCTCTCCTCGGCGTTGATTCCTTGGGAAAGGATCTTTACCATAATTTCCTCAGTCTACTCAGCTGTAAATGAGTACCTATCCCTGATGGGGTAGGGTCCAGCTATGGGTTAAATAGCAAAACTCAGCAATGATGGAAAGAAATGAAGGAATAAACGACAACGACGTAAATGGAACCTCTGGCAACAGAGGAGCTTCGTCCGGCAACCAGATATTCAACCCAATTGAAGGGGAAGACGGTCAGGTACTTGGAGGTCGTCATCCAGCAACTGATCACCACAACGGCAGTAATCAACAGCCTGAGATTGGAGCTACAGAGGCAAAAAGGAAGAAATGGACAAGAGAAGAAAATAAGGAAATATGGAGATGCTACATCAGAAGCAACCCGACGGAGAAAGGATATAGAAGAAGATTGGTCAAACATCTGGAATGAAGGGAAGGATAACACCCCCCAAACAGAGCAGAGGCTGGCAGACCAAGTAAGGAACATAAAGAAAAAGAACTGGCTCTCCCCAACAGAAAGAGAAGAACTGGAAAGGGAAATGTCACACAACAACGAATTACACGAAGACGAACTGAGAGACGATGCCACAGAAGACGACAGGGAGGATGAGGTATCAAACAACGACACACGAAGAAAACATCGACGAAGTAACAGAGAGGACGGAATGGGTAGAAAAAGATTAGACAATGGATGGAGCCAGATACAGAGAGAACAAAGATCCCTCCATGAAAGCCTACAACACCAAGAAATTAAGGGAGAAAACAATTGAGGTCAATGAAATAATGGGCATAATACAGACCACCAGTATCACAGAAACAAATAACTTGACATATGCAGGAGCAAGATTAGTAGCAGAACTGATGGGGATTCGAACACCAACACCACCAGCACAACCAACCCAACAGAAACCAAAACAGCAACCTCCTTGGAAAAGGCGCCTGGAAAAACAAATCATGGTGATGAGATCTGACTTGAGTAAACTGAAAGAGATGGCAGAAAAAAGGCTAAGAAGCAAGAAAACAAGGGAGGAACTCAACGAGAAATACAAAGTACAAGAGAGGGGACTAAACAACACAATAGAAGATGTAAAACAGAGGCTTAAGGCCCAAAGCACATAAGATCCAACGGTACATGAACAGGAATAAGGGATACCAACAGAACAAACTATTCGGAACCAACCAGAAAAGACTATACAGCCAACTAAGAGGGGAAGACAACCACCCAGAAATTCCTGAAGCCAAACCAAGTAAGAGACTCTGGGAAAACATATGGAGCAATCCGGTATCACACAACAAACATGCAACATGGCTCCAGGAAGTCAAGGAAGAAGAAATAGGGAGAATAAAACAAAGATTCACAGACATCACGACAGACACAGTCAGACACCAACTAAAGAATATGCCAAACTGGAAAGCCCCAGGTCCCGATGAAGTCCATGGATACTGGCTCAAAAACTTCAAGGCCCTACACTCACGAATAGCAGAACAACTCCAGCATTGTATCTCAAATCACCAAGCACCCAAATGGATGACCACAGGAAGAACATCCTTAGTACAAAAAGACAAGAGTAAGGGAAATATAGCCAGTAACTACAGGCCTATCACCTGCCTACCAATAATGTGGAAGTTACTAACAGGTATCATCAGTGAAAGGCTCTACAACTACCTAGAGGAGACAAACACCATCCCCCACCAACAGAAAGGCTGCAGAAGGAAGTGTAGGGGCACAAAAGACCAGCTCCTGATAGACAAAATGGTAATGAAGAATAGTAGGAGAAGGAAAACCAACCTAAGCATGGCATGGATAGACTATAAGAAAGCCTTCGACATGATACCACACACATGGCTAATAGAATGCCTGAAAATATATGGGGCAGAGGAAATTACCATCAGCTTCCTCAAAAATACAATGCGCAACTGGAATACAATACTTACAAGCTCTGGAATAAGACTAGCAGAGGTTAATATCAGGAGAGGGATCTTCCAGGGCGACTCACTGTCCCCACTACTCTTCGTAGTAGCCAAGAAAAGAGGCAACAGAATCTGATGTTGATGGACGACATCAAGCTGTATGGTAAGAGCATCAAGGAAATAGATACCCTAATCCAGACTGTAAGGATTGTATCTGGGGACATCAGGATGGAGTTTGGAATAGAAAAATGCGCCATAGTCAACATACAAAAAGGCAAAGTAACGAGAACTGAAGGGATAAAGGCTACCAGAATGGGGAGCAACATCAAACACATAGATGAGACAGTATACAAATACCTGGGAATAATGGAAGGAGGAGATATAAAACACCAAGAGATGAAGGACACGATCAGGAAAGAATATATGCAGAGACTCAAGGCGATACTCAAGTCAAAACTCAATGCCGGAAATATGATAAAAGCCATAAACACATGGGCAGTGCCAGTAATCAGATACAGCGCAGGAATAGTGGAATGGACGAAGGCAGAACTCCGCACCATAGACCAGAAAAAAAAACCAGGAAACCATATGACAATACACAAAGCACTACACCCAAGAGCAAATACGGACAGACTAACAACACGAAAGGAAGGAGGGAGAGGACTCTAAGTATAGAGGACTGCGTCAACATCGAAAACAGAGCACTGGGGCAATATCTGAAAACCAGTGAAGACGAGTGGCTAAAGAGTGCATGGGAAAGAAGGACTAATAAAAGTAGACGAAGACCCAGAAATATACAGATACGGAGAAAAGAGACAGAAACAGAGGGACTGCACAACAAACCAATGCACGGACAATACATGAGACAGACTAAAGAACTAGCCAGCGATGACAATTGGCAATGGCTACAGAGGGGAGAGCTAAAGAAGGAAACTGAAGGAATGATAACAGCGGCACAAGATCAGGCCCTAAGAACAAGATATGTTCAAAGTACGATAGACGGAAATAACATCTCTCCCATATGTAGGAGTGCAATACGAAAAATGAAACCATAAACCACATAGCAAGTGAATGCCCGGCA
>NC_061092.1:32992058-32994558 GCF_015104395.2 Macrobrachium nipponense | reverse complement strand
GGAAGCTTTGGTCTACTCTCTCCAGCATGGTATGTGACAATGCTCAGGGAGTTTTTTATGCCTGCTCTCATTAATATGGACCTGGATAATGAACAACGTTGTTTGGTTCCAGCAAGATGGAGCCACAAGCCCACACTGCACGCATTTCAATGGGATTCCTTGAGAGAAGCTTTTCCCCGACCGGACTGATTTCCCTGAGAGGAGACTTAAACTGGCCCTGCGCGCTCTCACCTGATTTAGCCCCCTTGTGGAATTCATTTTCTGTTGGGGAATATCTCAAATTTCCCTGGTTTAAATAATGACCGTCCCACAGGCCCTGGAAGACCTACAGAACGCCATCCGAATACACTGGAAATAGCCAACATAACCACCGCTCAACTTGCTGGAGAAGTAGTAGACAAAGCTTCCGAAAACTCGTCTGAAATCAGTGTATTGAACAACTGGAGGTGGACATTTAAAAGACATCTTTAAAGAGTTAAACGAACAACAAGGTTTAACTCTTTAAAGAATAGGGGGAAGCTCATGTCAACTTGAGGTGGGATTATAACAATCATAAATAATAAGATGTATACATATATACATAATCTACATTCATATATATATAATATATATATATATATATATATATGATTATGTATATACATATACATTCATCATATATATATATATGAATGTAGATTATATATATATGTATACATCTATTATTTATATGTAATCCCACCTCAGTTGACATGAGCTCCCCTCTATCTTTAAAGAGTTAACCTTGTATGTATGTATATAGTTGAATATATATTTCCACTGTTTGTAAAATAACTTTTATCCTTTGAAGCCTTTTATGGATTACAACAGACCTCGTGTATTTAATCCTTTATTCAACACCTCTTTCTTCTTATTGTAACAAAGTTTATTTTTCGTTTATCTCACAGCTTCCTTAGATATTGCAAGAGCGTCAGTTATTGATCATTCACAGTTTCACTTCCTGTTATTCTCTCCCCAACTTGCTTCCTGTTTTGTTCTTTTGTTTTTTTCACAAGGTGTTGTTTGACGAGAATTTGATATTCTTTGTAATCGTTGGCTCTGCTTTCAAGTAATTCTTTGGTTTCATTCAGTTCGAGTTCTCTACTTTCGTTTATATATTCTTTTCCCTCTTTTGTTTGTCGATTTCCTTCATCAGTTGTCTGCTGTCTTCTTTCCATTCCGTTCTGTTCTGCAGCTCGTCCCTCGAAGCTGAAAATTGGCTCGAGTCCTTTCGTTTTCATCTCTTATCTTCATGGAATTAAATTGCCGTTGGCCAAGTCAGTTCAGCCCTTCCTCCGCTTATAATACTTTCGGCTCTTTCACTCTTTTTTTCCCTCCATCTATTGATTCGCATTCATATCTATTGGCAGAGACCCTACAGCTCTTTGGCTTCTTCCCACTTCGCAGTCAGTCTGATATTTCTGTTTCGTGATTAAATGCTGCTGGGATGTCTTACTTTGCATGTGCGTTCTCCTGTTTTGCCCAGGGTATGTTCTGAAAATTTGGGGCCTCTTAGCAAAGCCCTCTCTCTCTCTCTCTCTCTCTCTCTCTCTCTCTCTCTCTCTCTCTCTCTCTCTCTCTCTCTCTCTCTCTCTCTCTCTCTCTCTCTCTCGTAAATAAAGGGAGCGGTTCGGCCAAAATCTTACACAGAAAAAAGATAGGAAATCAGAGAAGGCTTTGTTAAGTAAATTGAATCTGAATATTTTATCTTGAATAAACTGGTCCTGATGCTTCCTCTGATTAGGCCAGATTTAGGCACAATGCCTTTAGGTTTGGTCTTGTCTTTTTTTTGTGTGGGGGGGGGGGGGCGTGGAAGTTAGGTTTAGGGCGGGGGAGGGGGCGGATCGAGGATAAGACTTTACGAGACAGATGTAGCCTGAAAAATAACTTGTCATTATACTGATTAGGTGCTGTTTAAACTTGGATTATTTTGAATTCTTAAAAATAGGAGTGGCAGCTGACTTTCGGTTCTAATGGATTCCGTTCGGGGGGGATGAATCTCATTTTCCTCTTAATTCAGTCTCTTAGAAAGCGAGGGAGGTTTTGTTTATGATTCTTTTCTTTTGATTCAATCAGTTATTTACCATAGATAATATTTTGAGGGGACTTTCTTTATTTCGAATTTCTAATAGTACTGTCGTCCCTCTCTCAGAATTCGTGTAGTAACATATATTGATAAACAAAGTCTCTCTCTCTCTCTCTCTCTCTCTCTCTCTCTCTCTCTCTCTCTCTCTCTCTCTCTCTCTCTCTCCTGGCTCCCCGCAATCGAAATATTTTCCTTTTTTCCATTTTGGTCAACTGGCTTTCAGTGTAAGGTACAGTGAATTTGATATCAAAGAGCCAATACACCAGTGTTAAATAATGCATATGATCGAGGGAAGTTTTGTGAAACGTTCGTTTTTGTATTCTTTTTTCCTTTTGTGTATTTTGCATTAATCTTTACTATGTTAAGTTATCGCATAAATCGCTTTAGAACAAAAGA
>NC_061092.1:32952058-32982058 GCF_015104395.2 Macrobrachium nipponense | reverse complement strand
GTTCGTGCTAGCTTTCCTCCGAGTCTCGTGAATGTTTGAATACACATTGCACTGACTTAAAAGACGTTTAAGGTTACTATGCTATGACAACTTTTCTTATGCCTCTTTTCCGAATTCATAATATATACTATTAGGCCTACAACCAAAGATTTCTTTCAATTATTTCACTGTAAAACTAAGTCTGGCAGAAAATACAACTGACGTAGCTGTTTCTAATATTTAAAATATTCTGTAATTGTATATTATCATCTAATAGAGGAAAGAAGGCGAAAAAGGTATAATTTTGTCTATATAAGTTTTGGTTAAATGCATATTAAAGAACTGTTTCTCGGAGAAGAAAATTCAAATAGGCCTATATATATATATATATATATATATATATATATATATATATAATATATATATATATATATATATATATACATATATATATTAGTTTTATAGAATAACCTTATAGTGTTTTTCTTAAACATGCACTTCGTCTTAAAAGTTAAAAGTTCTGTGTTATAGCAATATTACTGAAAGTATGGGTTAATAAAAGCGCCAGTCCTTTTTTTTAAATCCATAAGATCTATTGATGAGAGGAAGAACTGCTGTTAAAATAGTGTCTTTTATATTTAAAAGTAAGCCCATTGTCATTGATTCTCTCTGAATATCTGTAAATTTATATTTTCTCTAAATCCTTCACTCTATTTTTTTCAGATTTGAGGATAAATATGTCGAACCAAATCGACGAAGTGGGAGGATAACCGCTGGCCTTTGGGGTTGGATGGCGTCTTGCAGTCCAGGTGCTTTAGTGCCAATCCATGAGCGATTAAATGGCAGGCAGTATGTTGACATTCTTGACGAGGTGCTGATTCCATCTGTTAGGATGCTACTGATTCCGGAACCGTTGCCCATATTCTTGGTAATGGACAACTCCTCTGTTCATAATAGCATGCCAGTGAGAAGATGGTTACAGCAGCATCCAGAAGTTATTCGTATCGACTAGCCTGAAAAATCTCCGGATCTCAATCCCATTGAAAATTTGTGGGCCATTATGACAAAGGAATGGGATGGCTCCGTTCTGAACAGTAAACAAGCCATCAGTGTGGGAGTCTATGTGTGGGGAAAATATTTGCAGTAGACTGGTTGATAGTATTCCTAGACGGCTTAATTCGGTAATAGACAACCTAGGATCACATACTAAATATTAATCAACCACCCCCCCTCCCCCGCTCTCTCTCTCTCTCTCTCTCTCTCCCTGTATGCATGTATGTGTAGCTATATGTGTATGACGTGTTTTAAAAGACGAAGTTGTGTTTACTCTATTTGTTTTGCTGGAATTTGTATTTTATTTTTCACAGGGACCTATGTATTTCAAAGAATTGTACGTATTTTTTAAAAATAATTATAATGGTATACCATTTACTTAACCTATACCGTTTTTATTATCAATCATATTCATTATTTGCTACTTGGTTTATTAATGCCTTTACTAAGTTACATTTCTTTAGATCTACCTAAGATTTTATTAGACCCAACTGGTGAAGGGTGCATAGCGGCCCGCCAATGCCTTAGCTTGCCTTACCCCTAGGCCAATTGCACTTCGCGCTTCTCGATTATATCATTCTTATCAAGCCTACAAGCCTATGAAGAAAATAATGACGGAATTATACCACACCAAGACTGTGGAAGCATTTCACAAATCCTGCTTTATGGTCTTATAGATACCCTTCATAAGTTACAAAGATTTGATGCAACTTGTTGCTGTCTGGAATATAGCCTAGTATGTTATAAAGCCAATAGCACTGGCCTAGACATTATTGTTTATAATACGTTGCAGTTGTCATTCTGTAGAATCTGCTACTCAACAGTTGCAGCTGATAATATCCGACCTGATTATAGCCTTCCATTCCTAAAGTAAAAGTAAAATAATATAAATTAACTGTATTTCTAATAGCGAAGATTACTCTTCACCTCGCTTATTTATTCATTCGGAAGACTAGACTTATGTAGCATTGGCTATAACCTAAGCCTAAGCCATAATTTATTGCAAGTATCGAAATCATGATCCTGACTAACATTTGCTTTATACACAAAACTACAAAAGCGAAAAGTAATAACTTCGAATTCATATCCTGAATGCATCAGTTTTTATCATTAGACTATGCTCTGCTCAACTTTTCTCTTGCACTCCATCGCGATGTCCTCTTTCACTGTGTCCAGACTGCCGATTCCATGACTCATGGAAGTCACGGTGAGCCGAGGTTTTCATGCTGCAGTAACGTATTTAGTTTTCTGTCAGAAATACTGTAGCGTGAAATATTTTTGGTTTTCAGGTTCCAATATATTTCAATGATAAGATTCTATATAACAAGTGACCAACTTTTCCTCATACATACACGTTTATAAAATGTGAAATTTAATACTAAGTGGCAACTTGAGAACAACGCTTGTCCAGTACAAAAATAAAAAGGTCACACGAGTTTTGCTGCATACTGTACGTTCCGTTAAATATTATACCAAAATAAAATTAAAGTTGAATATTTTCAAACTAGAATATGGCAAGAATGGGAAATATAAATATTTCTCTTTTCCCTAAGGAATGGCATGGCCCTGTCTACAACAGGCTATGATGTTATGACTGTGAATTATTGAAGACCTCGGAGACTACCAGGATTTAGTTTTGGTTTGGATGGTAAATTTATTGAGTGGAATCATTCTCAAAACAATATCTTTCACGTGGGGCGCTGTGTATGGTCTCAAAAAGAGATGGCCTTCTTCAGAACAACATCCAGCGTTACATATATATTTAAGACCGTTGGATCTTACCTTTCCGGGAGGTAAATTGCTAAAATTTTTAAAGTCTAAAGGCAGATGTGGTTTGATCGAAACACTGAAATATGAATATAAGAAAGGTGTCGTCCCATGCGTATTTCATTTGTAAATCTCTGTGATATTTTATGCCCCATAATGAGCTGAAGGTCGTGTCATTAACAAAATTTGTTTTTGCAGTGTATCTTTTGATTTAATTCTAAATTGAAATTACGATTTGGCCCTAGTTACTTAGTTGTATTGTTTTCACTGGTCATGAGACACGGAAAGAACATTAGTACTGGGAGGACAGAGTAAGTCAGACTTAGTAATATTGAACTACTCTAAGGTTGGCAGACATTCTATCCAAATCACTCTTGGCCTTTATGGAAGGTCAACAAAGACAGGATTATTTGAAGAGGATTTTGATCGAAAAGGTCGTGTAAAGTTTGTTTATGCCAAGGTCTGTAGACTCAACTCCGCAGTTTGTATTAAACTGGGAAGTAAAGGAAGAAGTGTCACATTGAAAAGAAGCATAAATCGGAGGAAAGGTGTTATCGTAATTGTTATAACTAGAAATGGTAGGGGAAATTAGTGGCCGAAGTTATAGGTAAGCATTAGATATACATATTTATGGCAATCTGTTATACCATGTGGCAGATCATGTAAAAAGCTCAACCCAACAAACTACTTGGCATGGAATCCATATTTTATGTAAGGTGTCTATTGAAACCCCCAGCAGAGGGGAATCGTTGCAAGATATTTGATGTTCTTAATTGACCATACGTGAGAAAGGTTTAGAATATTACGAAATTAATAAAACTCAGTGTCTGCAAGTCTTATATCACGCATATCTAAATTGGAAATCTTCATAATGTAAAAGAGAAAGCACGCAAATGTCTCTCCTGGGTTGTTAGGAAATATTCTGTACAACTTTTTTTTTATATATTAGGGCGTTTCGTGAAGAATTATATGTCGTCAGTGTATACACATGTATATCAGGAGTAATTTATACGAAAAGTAGAGATAAAGGGGATAAATGTGTCCACGTTGCAAAACTTTGACTTACGATTAAGAATATCTGATATTTTCAATGTATTTAGATGATTTATTACCCATAAAACGTCCTGTCTGCTCAGAAAATCAGCATATAAATTCATTTCCTTTCATTCTTCATCCCATTTGCTGACGTTGTTTTGACTTTTATCACACGCCTAGTATACAGAAAATCTTATATGAGAACTGAATCTCCAGAATGATTACATTGGTTTACCATCAAACTCTGAAGTCCTGGAAGGCAAAACCTTTTCAGGAAGGAAAATCAATACCCGTTCAACTTGTTGTGTCTACCTTCTATTTATAACTTTCCTAGATAAGCCAATTTTAAAATGGCTTTCACAGGCAACATACAACTCTGTAATTCCCTAGGGGGGTCAGTGGCATTAAGACTTGACTGACTTTTTGTGTCAGACCTTTGCAATGCTCGATACTCCTCGGAAAATGAGAAGTCCTTAGGTATTAACGACGATCGGCTCTAGATCTTGTTTTATAAGAGCAGCATTTCTGTTTCAGTACCAGGAATTATTATTTTCTTTTAATTTTATTTATTTATTTACTTTTTTTGGTGGAAGGGGGGATAACAGCAAATATTTCGATGAAATATCATTGAGGCTAATTGTGATTGGTGGAAAGGTCTGATTTACTTTTTATTCATGGAGCTAACAGTAATTAATTGTTTTGTCTCTAGGTAGGGAAAATCGTACAGCATAATGATACTGGGAGGAGGACTTTTTTGTATATTTATCATAATGATATAGTTTTTGAAAATATATGAAGAGTTGATGTACATACATTCTACTAATTCTAATTACATTAGCCAACTAAGAGCAATTGTAAGCCTTAGTCATATCGCCTGTGGATATTTACCGTCATTTCACAGTCCACTAGAAAATGGGAATTCTCAGATCTGGTTTCTGTTTATTTAATCGATAGTTTAGAAGTCCTGGTTGTATTCACTTTATGAGTTGAGCTGGCATTCACTCGCAGAGGTGACAATTTTGAATTAGTTAGTGTGGTGGTGAGAATTATCCTCATTCCCCGTGGGGAGGTAGCGCTGCCAGTGGACCTCATGCGGTGACCTGTAGGCATTACTTAAGGTCCTTTGGAGCGTGCCTTCGGCCCCTAGCCGCAACCTCTTTCGTTCCTTTTACTGTACCTCCTTTCATATGCTCACTCTTCCATCTTACTTCCCACCCTTTCCTAACAATTGATTCTTAATGCAACTGTGGGGTTTTCCTCCTGTTACACCTTTCAAACCTTTTACTGTCCATTTCCGTTTCAGCTCTAAATGACGTCATAAATCCCAGTGCTTGGCCTTTGCCTAAATTCTATATTCAGTTCAATTCAGTTCAATAATCTTTATGATATTCAGAATCTATGGTACTTTTTCCCCTAGTAATGATGAAACTGGCCACTTGATGCAAAGTTCGAAGGTACGTTGCTTCTGTATTTGCTGGTAACTGAAGTAAAACAACCGAAGAGATTGTATCTCAGAGGAATAAAAGGACTGACAATGGCCGTTCAGTTTAGCTTTGTGTTTTACAATGCTTGCCTTGATCGTATGAAGAAACTTGGCGTTCCTGTAGATTCTGCTTTTTTTTTTTTCTTTTCTTTTTTGCTATGTCTAAGAATCGAACATATAAAGGAAATTTATATATATAGTTTAATAAGAGAGCTTGAACTAAAGGTTGTTTCTCTCTCTCTCTCTCTCTCTCTCTCTCTCTCTCTCTCTCTCTCTCTCTCTCTCTCTCTCATACCCACACACCAACAATAATTTCCAAGGTTTCCAGTGTTATAATCCTTAAATAATCTACTATTATCGTAAGTCATTTATAACAATATATTGGTTTACGGTCACGTGACTTCTTAACAGCAGCCATCTTACCTAGGTGGCGTGTCTAATGGAGTTTTAAGGGGAAGGTCCCTTCATCATCATTTTTTCCCTTCCCCTATTTTTAGATATAGAGTTCCTTCTCACGAATCGAGGTACATTTTCATTTTCTAAAATTAGAAGGGAACGGAGTTTGAAAATGAATTATTCGTGTTTGTGCGTGTGTCTTTTTTTTTTTTTTTTTTTTTATAGTATGGGTATGTTCCGTATTTTTTTTATTTGTTTCAGAGTGTAAATGTATTGACTTTTTTATGTTATCATGTTATTTTTTTTATTTAGGCTTCATTTCCGATTTTTTTTATTCATAAGATTAGTTGTCGGGGGATTAATATAGGCTACACCTGAAAATGACTTATTAATTCGGATTCATTTCAAGATTTTGTTCGGCTCTTCATTTGAAGACATTTCCAATCAAGTTCGCTCTCATAGAAATGAAGGACTTTATTCGGTTTTATCCTGTATCTCCTTGAAAGAGTATAATTGAGACGACGATAAGATGAATTGACTTTTGAATAGTTGATATATTTATGCATTTCTTGCCTTAATGTTTGTCAACAAAACATTTACAAAATGGTTTCTGTGGTTCGTTGAAATCATAAGAAACCATTATATTCTCTCTCTCTCTCTCTCTCTCATGTGTATGCATTTATATGTGCCTCTCTCTCTCTCTCTCTTGTGTGTGCATGCGTATGCGTATGCATTTATATGTGCATTGTATGTATAAAAATATGCATATATAGTCATATCTGGATATTTTCTCTTCCTCCTAACGTAACTTTCAAAAGCAAAGCAAGATTTTCATTTTCTAAAGACTCGGCTTTCCATTTCGATCAAGAGCTTCCATCAGACCGGCACTTCTCAATAAATGTAAATTGAACTGCGGGCGGAACAACCGCGTGCACGCATGTTCACGACTTTAATGTTGTCGGGTTTGATTTCGGAAAACGTTCATATCAGGAGACTAAATCAAACGCGTCCGCCGTTACTTACGATTTGGCCATTACCTGCTCAAACGTCACGCCGCCAAAGGGAGTTCTTGGTCCGGGTTTCATCCGATGGTGATTGCTAATGCTGATGCTTCTGCTTCTCTCTCTCTCTTTCTCTCTCTCTCTCTCTCTCTCATATATAATAAACATATATATATTATAATCTATATATATATATATATATATATATATAATATATATATATATATATATATATATATATATATATATATATATATATATATAGTGAAAATTGAAAACTTGATTTTTATATTTGTATAACTTTTTAAACTTTTAATTTATATTCCGAGGTTGTGACTTTAACTTTTGTTTTGTCTTTCTTTAGCTTGGAAATGGGACTTTTATGTCTTGAAACGGCGCGACTACAACAAAAGTACATATATTGGAAATAAAGGATTATCCTTCACCTGGCACCAGCAGATATATATATGTGTGTGTGTGCGTGTACACATATATTTATATATATATATATATATATATATATATATATATATATATATATATATATATATATAAAATATATATACACATAAACACGTATGCATATCACATATAGACAGACAGAGAGCTAGGCTAATTGTGTCACGATCCTCCACTCACAAGTAAAAGAGCTATGGTTTGATACTCGGAACAATCAGAGCACTTTTGCTAAGTTCCGGTAAACCCCATTGCCTCTCTGTTGACCTAAGCATTGGACTATGTACCGGGTAGTTGGTCGACTCAATGTGGGTAGTGCATAAGGTTTGGAGATAGTAAACTCATTACTAAGTACTTACTGAGAACTGGAAGCAACCCTTTTCTGGGGAATGGTATACAGATGACTATATAATTAAAAGCACACACACACACACACACACATATATATATATACATATATATATAATATATATATATGTATATATATATAAATATATATCCATATATATACATATTAGTATGTCCGTGTTTCTCTCTAAAAGCGTTCTAATATTTCCCTTCCCAAACTGTTCCACATCACGTTCTCTCACATTTGCTTTCAGTTTTAGCGCCTTTGCAACCATTATTTTGATGAATTTCTTGTGCGGCCTATCCGTCTTACTTATTCCCTCCCCCTCCCACCTTCTGGAAAGAAATTGTAGTCAAATGGTATCACGATAATTTCCTTAACCTCTCTTGATAGGCTTAGCGCTTCCGTGAGGTTAAAATGTCAGTTCAGTGCGTCGGGATTTTTGTGGCTGCTGGGAATTGTCAAATAGTATTTGAGAAGTATTTATTTGAGAAGTATTTTGATCTTTTCCTGTGTATTATTATTATTATTATTATTATTATTATTATTATTATTATTTATTATTATTATTATTATTATTCAGAAGATGAACTGTATTCATATGGAACAGTCCCACAGGGTCCGTAAGCATGAAATTCAAGCGTCCAATAAATATGTTCATTAGAAAGAAGGAACAGAAGGTAATGAGAAATACAGAAAGAAGAGATCGCTTATTTAAAGCAAAAATAAATTAACAGATTACTGAATAAATAGGAAAAAATTGTAAATTAATTTTTAAAATGCAATAAAAAAAGTATTAATGCACTGTAACTACCCCTGAACTTCTGAAGTTGCAGTTGCAGGACATTCTCAGGGAGGCTGTTCCACAGTCCAATGGCTTGAGAAACAAAGGACCTCAGTAATACTCCAGTCGTTTACAGCGCAATTTCTATTTTATTATCAAGGGTTTTGTCTATGGTAACTTCTTGCGCACACTATTAGATCATTAATCAGTTTTGAAGTAAATGGATAGGGTTGTGTTACATGTGTCAATGGGCCATAGAAGGAAATATGGGGAAAAATGGTCAGGAATTAGGTTTCTCTTGGAAAGCAGTGGTCTTGAATATTCTGTTTATATACAGTAAAGGCGGATTCTTTGAGAATATAAATATATATATATATATATATATATATATATATGTATATATATATATATATATATAGATAGATAGATAGGGTACGTTTGTTGTTATAAGATTACTGGAAGAGGGAATTGAATAGTAAGGGGTGGGACAAGGATATAATATGCGTGATTAATACAGAAAAAAAAATTATTCGGGTGCAATTATACGCATATAACAGGTTGAGAAAAAAATTAACAACAGATGTGTAGCAAGGAAATATACTGGTACCCTAGTGAAGCGGTTTCAAAAGGATTATATGACTGAAAGAGCGACAAACCTATAGTACGTAAGTGAGTGTTAGTTATTTTATATGAATGACAAAAAAGGTTGGAAGCTATTGATTAGATTACTTATGTACGAGGTACTAGTGTATGAACGAAGAATTGGTAAAGAGATTTATTCAGATTCAAAGGTTGATTGATTGATTTATCGCAATGGCTATGATTATCAACACTTAGCATTCCAAGATGGTGTGATCATATGGAATGATTGGAATGGAGCGCGTTTAAAATGCGCAATTCCAAGGTTGAAAGAATTTTTTTTTAGTTGCAAGCGTCTTAATACCTTGATCTCGTAACATTTTGTCATGGATTACTTATTTCGCAAGCAAATACTCACTTTCTTGTCTTAAACTTTCGTCTGTCTGTCGTAAGTATGCAAGTATGTCTCTTAGTGAGTCTCCCTCTAGTACATAAATTTGCTGTCACGCCATTAATGGAACAGATTTACCCTTTTCTACGGCAGAGTAGGTGATTTGTCAATAATGATTTAGTGTGCAATGAATAAGTCATCCAGGAATTGTTGGTGCTTCAGTGGTAAGCCTTTCTAGCTTATTTACAAAATGGCCTTTTGCTTCATTGAAGTAAATTGACCAAAAATAGTTGAACCTACCTGTAGAATGTATATCACAAAATATTCGATTAGAATTTATGTAAATTTTTCTGTAAAATACCTATAGGAATAAGTAAATAAATAGATGCACTCGGAATTCAGTTATAGCAAGTATATTTAAGTGCTCACCTAACTTACGTATATTTAATTATGTTCATAATATGAAGCTTCTTTTCTGAGCAGGTTACAAAATGAAAAATGGAAAAAGATTAAGCACATGAAATATTAAATGACAAAATATAACGGAAAGTTTAATTTTCTTTTCATCATCGCTGTCACTCGACTCTGGGTCTACAATTTCAAAACGAACAGCGGTCTCAGGTGACATGAGAAACGAAGTGTCAGGTCCGTTTTTATTCAGCATTCAGTACCATAAGCTGTTTCAGGTTACCCAGGTGTTTTGTAATAGGTGCGCTGCATTTAGTAGACAGGATATCCGAAATGGTTTTACTTGCTCACTTTTTCTCTTGTCTTTTTCGTTTTTTGACCAGGTTTGCGTCGAAGTGTGTTAAACTTGACAATGATTTAAGAAAATACTGCTCACTCTCTCTCTTTATCTGTTTTTTTCTTTTTCTTCTTTGTCTTTCAACCTTTTGTTCGGCGTCGAAATGCATTAAATTTGGTAAATATTTAATAAATAATTGCTTACTTTTTCTTTCTATTGTTTTTTGTTTTTCTTTACCTTTCGGTTAGCGTTAAAATGTGTTAAAATTGATAACGATGTAAGATATTATTGTTCAGTTTTCCCTTCTCTATCTTTTTACCTTTCGTTAAGCTTCGAAATGTGTTGATTGCTTACTTTTGCTTTATAAGTTTTTTTTTCCAGCCTCGAAATGTGCGAAACTTAACAATATATATATATATATATATATTATATATATATATATATATATATATATATATATATATATATATGCCACACAAATAAAAGACAAAGAAAATCGAAGTCTGCTAGAAATGACAAAACAGTCACCAACGTATTCACTATCACGAAGTAACAAAATAAATGTTAAAAAATGCAACCAGATATATAAATGTAAACAATTGCTTTCCCAATACATCCCCATTTAGTTCTCAAACAAATGAACAACAATAATAATTTCTTAAATCATAGCCAAAATTTAACATATTTCGGTCGAGAATAAAAATAAAAAGAATAAAAATAAAAAAGTAAAAAACAATTTCTTAAGTTATTGTTAAGTTTCGCACATTTCGAGGCTGGAAAAAAAACTTATATATATATATATATAATATATATATATATATATATATATATATATATATATATATATATATATTATTATATTATATAATATATACATATATAAATGCTAAAAGTTTAAAAAAATTCGATACCTAAAATGTGTAATAGTAATGATAGTCGAAAATCTTTCATAATATATTTTTAATTGTTGAAATATGCGCGAATTGAGTGCAGAACTGTATTTTTTCAATATTAGATAACTTGTTTAATGAAATAGTTAGTGGAACTACTGTTAGGATGATATCACTACCCTGTCACACAAGCAAAATTACGATCTCAAATCGGATTTATATTTAGCCTTTAACTGTCACCTGAAAACACGATTTGATGTCGTAGTAAACTTTTGACCTTGCAATTACCAGCGTAAGCATCACCCGTTATAAGCAAAAATTATAATTGAGTAAGAGAAATAAATAAGAAAATTACAAATGACAAATTTCTGAAATATAATTAAAACTAGCAAACAATAATAAATTACATTCATAAGAAATAAGTTATTTTTATCAAAAGAATGAAAATTAGGGGGTTTTGTTTTACATCAAGCGTAACGCAGATTTAAGTTCTCCATTCAGTCATTTCTTGAAACAGTTGTTTGCATTTAATCTAATATACAGCAGTTAATTTTTTACCGTAATGCAAAGCTTTCATTTTAATACATTATTCAGCAATAAGAATAGTTTTTTTTTTTTTTTTTTTTTTTTTTTTTTTTTTTTTTTTTTTTTTTTTGGGGGGGGGGGTTCGGGGGCGGGGCATGAGTTACTTTTGATGTTCTGAATTTGAAAGGGGAAGGGATTTATTTCCACTTGCATCTCGTAGATATGCTTCCATATGGTAAGCTATAGGGAAGCGTCCTAAGCATAAACCTGGTTATTTTAATGATTTTTCACATTATATGATGATATTTCCATCCACCAATAACACTTTTTCTTTACCATTCGTCCGTTTGCAATCAGATATAAGTAGTAGGTGTCTGTTTTACTCATTGTTTTGACACATGATCTTTTTACTTTTCATATAATTTTTATTTGTGCATGAGCTTATTTCTTTGGGGGTATATATAAATATATGTCTATTATTACCGATCACTATATTTTTCGTCAGAGTATTTATGTGTTCATTTTTCATAGATTCGGCTGGATAGTTGTCAGCCACTTATGACAACATATAATGTGTAACGTATTTCACATTTATGACAGATGTGGCCATTTTCTTAAATTTGATTCGATCAGAAAATTGGAAAATGTTCGCAAGATTTTGTGGGAAGGTATTTTTGGCTTGCAACCTTACCTTTTTGAAATTAATTTATGTATAAATTGTATAGTGAAACATTTTAGATTCATTACCCCGCCAAGGAAAAACCAGATGTCTGAAAATAAATAAATGAATACTGTCTGTAGCTGCGAATAAGAAAAATTCGGTGTTTTAATTTTTCATTTCCTGGCAGGGTGTATAGAAATCATTCGTCATAAAAACGAAGAATTTCTGTAAAAACATAGTACATACCAACCATATATGTATATATATATATATATATATATATATATATATATATATATATATATATATATATAAACATACATGCACATATGTGTGTGAGCGTGTGGTTGTGCATTATATAACTATATATATAATATATATATATATATATATATATATATATATATATATATATATATGCCAGTGCATGTCTTGACTGCATGCGTATGTATGCCCGAGTATGTTTATGCAAGTATAAATTAGGCATGTATTATAATTGGCTGATCGATTTTTACCCACATCAGGGCCCCTGTCGGATGCATCTACGTGTCTCTTGGCAAAGCATAAAACTTACTTTGATATACAGACCAACTATTGCTATCAACCGAGGCATTCCACCGGTTCCTAATGTTAGTTAATTTGGCGAAGTTGTCTCGCGTCGCCCAGGGAGAGATGAGATGGATTCGCGACACTCTTGAGGGACGGTGGTAATGGAAAAGTGGTTTGCTCTTCCAGGAAAACTTCACGAGGAAGAGCCGTTTCCAGATACATTTCATCTCCGAGACAATATTCTTTCGTCGCATGATGGATTGCTCTTTTCGACTTAATTGGTCCCCTCCCTTCCCCCCACCCCCTGTGAGCGCTCTGTTGGAGCTCAGTCCATTTCCCGTCCCTAGGATCCTTTGTTAAGGGCGAGGAAGAGTGTGAGAAGGTGTCCTTTGAATGAGGGGTTTGTTTACGTAAAGTTAACCTTGGTCAGATATTTCTTTGTTCCCTCAAAACAAAGGGAAAGTTGTGTTTGTTGTAAGTCTTTGCACGCGCCAGATATTAGTTGGTTGAATCGCACGGAAGGCCCGGGGGCACGTTTGGCATTGGCTAGTCAATGACATATATATATATATATATATATATATATATATATATATATATATATATATATATATATATATATATCTAATAAAAGGAGCCCATAAAAACACCAAAATATACAGAGAATAGCACTATATTTCAGAGACTCCTGTCTCCCTCTTCAAGTAGATGAATGAGAAAAGTGTACAGACACAACGACAGAATACAAATTTACCATATACAGAAAACCAACGTTCTCACTTTCATACATTCACTACTTTAGCTATCACGACATTGCTATCAAGATAGGTGTAGCCAGCAACCTCTTCTTTAGAGCCTTATGAATTTGTTCCCCAGATTTCCTGGAAAAAGAATTTGAACTAGTTCGCAAGCAACTTTCGTCTTTAAAGTATCCTGACCATATAATAGAGAAAGCAATTCACAAAGCAAACGTAGTTTTCTACCGACCCCCTAAAGACAAGACCAGAGATACACCCAACAATAAAATAAAAATTCCCCTCCTGTACAAGATTAAGAAGGTGACTCAGACTCTCGGTAAATCTAACCCTTTTGCATTTACTTACCCAAACACCTTAGCCAAATCCCTGATTAACGTCCAACAAAAGACATCTCCCTAGGACACTGGGGTTTACCAAATTCCATGCCAAGACTGTGACCAATCTTACGTCGGATTTACAGGTAAATCACCTCCCCAGAGATTAATACAACACAAACGGTCAGTTAGGTATGGCCAACAGAACTCGGCTATTTTCAACCATACAAATGAACATAACCATAGAATAAACTGGAATTTGTCACGTGTAATTTATAGCAGCAACTGCCGGTACAAGAGTCAAATGATGGAATCGGCCTTAATAAAAGAGAGGCAGGTAATGAACATCTCAAAAGGAGTGTGGATATCAGATACGATCGACAAGGTTTTCATTCAACCAACGCTTAAGAAGATTAAAGGAAGATTATCAGCGGGGGTGACCTAAATGGCTTGCCAGTGGATGGACCTCTTGGTATAAATACCACCTTTTCTGTAAACTTTTCTCATTCATCTACCTGAAGAGGGAGACAACAGTCTCTGAAATATGGTACTATTCTCTGTATATTTTGGTGTTTTTATGGGCTCCTTTTATTAGATGGAATTCTGTTGTCACAGAACATTTTTACCAGTCATATATATATATATATATATATATATATGTGTGTGTGTGTTTGTATATATATATATATATATATATATATATATATATATATATATATATATATATATATATATATATATATAGTACATATTAAAATCTTTTGTACTCTGCTTTTTCAATTTCCTCTAACCACGAGTTGTACGAACAATTTCATCCTGCCTGATGAAACCTACGGAAAACTGGTGTCGCATTTCAATTACTTTTTCGCGATTTTTTTTTTTCCTCTTAGTATTCCTGTTACCGGTGGTAATACATCCCTGCATATTTGCGTTGCAGTGTTGCAGGGTGAAAAGGAGGCGTTGAAATGACGGTGAATGCAGTGATCTCAACAGTAATGTCAATACTGGTGGTGATTATTTTATTGACGAAACCTCGCGGCTACTTTAGCGCACCTGCGCTGGACTTGGACTCACGTTGCCATTCCGGTATTTTTCTTTCCGTAGCGTTCCCTGTTCAACATGGTTCCCATTATAAATTTTGTAATTTATTATTATTAGTATTATTATGCACTGAGATGTGGTGCCAAGGATTCATGCGTAGCCACCATTTCGGTTTATTTTTTTTTATTTTTTTTTTAGTGTTTCCTGTTCAATGTTCCCCTTATAATTTCTTTTTTATTTTTATTATTATATTATTATGATTATTATTATTATTATTATTATTATTATTATTATTATTATATTTTGGATAGAGAAGTGGTTAGAACGAATTATGCAATGTTTAATTGATAGGTAAAACTAAGCTTATATTCTATAAGATCTCTCTCTCTCTCTCTCTCTCTCTCTCTCTCTCTCTCTCTCTTATACATACGACTTCGAATACATATACTAGTCTATCCATGCAATGTGTTGGTCAATAAGTGAAGCTAAACTTACCTAATTTGGTTACAATTCGTAACAGTCCTCTCTCTCTCTCTCTCTCTCTCTCTCTCTCTCTCTCTCTCTCTCTCTCTCTCTCTCATACATAAGCGCTCGGGGTACATGTAAATCTATTCACGAACTATTTGCTTGCAGGCACGTGCCTGTCAGAGTAGTTAACGCTCACAAAGTCTTCATACAGCTTGCCACATGGACTGCCTGCGTACACACGCAGATCACTATAATAATAATTGAACCTCGAGCACTTTATATACAAAATACAGATGACAGTCTATTTATAAATTTCATAACAAAATACAGACGACAATCTGATCGTTAATTTATGCGCATATAAAACCAATGAAGGTCTCAGACGTGTAAAACCATTAATGATTATGAAAATTGTACAAATGTTATTTTCAAAATCCTCGTCACTTTGGTTAGCATTTTCGTTATCACTATTTAGGAGGAAGGCCCTCTCTTAATGCAGTATCAATAAACATATGAAGCTGCTAATGCTTCATGAAATAACTGCAGTTTATTTCTATTTTCATTAGAATTTCTCGACATGTATGAGTATATATCGATATAGTGTTTCGCGTCGAGACACTACATGTGATCACAGAAAAATGGATGCCAAGGTTAAGACTGTTGGAGCTTATAAACAAATGTTCTGTCTTAGAGTGCAGGTACCTGTGTGCTTCACGCATTCCGACTTTCGACTTTTTCAAGTTACTTAAGCCCTTATTGGCCAGTTTTGTCCTGGAATATTTGACGGAGAGTCAGGTGTTGCTATTAGTTGGGGGGGTACAGGCAAGACTGCTCCAAATTCCGTATTATTACAAAAGAATTCAGACTTACAATACCCGTTGAGGACTTCAGACACAGACTTCCATAGATTATAAAGAAAATGGGAGAAAAAGGAAAAAAAACCCGAGAGCGTTTACCTCCGCCATATTTTTCATTGACCAGACATGGTTACTTATCGAGGTCCATTAGAAATCTTACTGGATAAGAGAAGATAGACTCTAGTCAGACTTTCTTTGTAGAAGTAACTTAATTTTTATTTACCGAATTCTGTAGTAATGTTTTGGTGGGTTTTGGTCTCTTCATCATGGAGCACTTGAAACAAGGGTAGGCATTCCACACCTTTAAAGGTCCCTTCTCCCTATAAGTTACTTTCTTGTGTCTCCCAAAATATAATTATTTGCTGTCAATATCAGCGCCTAACAATCAGGGCATAAATTTACTTATTTTGTCAACATACAGACCAATACATAACCTTATCGTTATTATTATTATTATTATTATTATTTTTTTTTTTTTTTTTTTTTTTTTTTTTTTTTTTTTTTTTTTTTTTTTTTTTTTCGCTCTATCACAGTCCTCCAATTCGACTGGGTGGTATTTATAGTGTGGGGTTCCGGGTTGCATCGTGCCTCCTTAGGAGTCCATCACTTTTCTTGCTATGTGCACCGTCTCTAGGATCACACTCTTCTGCATGAGTCCTGGAGCTACCTCAGCGTCTAGTTTTTCTAGATTCCTTTTCAGGGATCTTGGGATTGTGCCTAGTGCTCCTATGATTATGGGTACGATTTCCACTGGCATATCCCATATCCTTCTTATTTCTATTTTCAGATCTTGATGCTTATCCATTTTTTCCCTCTCTTTCTCTTCAACTCTGGTGTCCCATGGTATTGCGACATCAATGAGTGATACTTTCTTCTTGACTTTGTCAATCAACGTCACGTCTGGTCTATTTGCACGTATCACCCTATCCGTTCTGATACCATAGTCCCAGAGGCAAGGTGGCTGATGTTTCTTGCACAGGCTCCAGTGGAGGGCTTTTGCCACTGAGTCATGCCTCTTTTTGTACTGGTTCTGTGCAAGTGCCGGACATTCGCTTGCTATGTGGTTTATGGTTTCATTTTTCGTATTGCACTTCCTACATATGGGAGAGATGTTATTTCCGTCTATCGTTCTTTGAACATATCTGGTTCTTAGGGTCTGATCTTGTGCCGCTGTTGTCATTCCTTCAGTTTCCTTCTTTAGCTCTCCCCTCTGTAGCCATTGCCATGTGTCATCACTGGCTAGTTCTTTAGTCTGTCTCATGTATTGTCCGTGCATTGGTTTGTTGTGCCAGTCCTCTGTTCTGTCTGTCATTCTCCTGTCTCTGTATATTTGTGGGTCTTCGTCTACTTTTATTAGTCCTTCTTCCCATGCACTCTTTAGCCACTCGTCTTCACTGGTTTTCAAATATTGCCCCAGTGCTCTGTTCTCGATGTTGGACGCAGTCCTCTATACTTAGTAGTCTCTCCCTCCTTCCTTTCGTGTTATGTATAGTCTGTCCGTATTTGCTCTTGGGTGTAGTGCTTTGTGTATTGTCATATGTTTCCTGGTTTTCTGATCTATGCTGCGGAGTTCTGTCTTCGTCCATTCCACTATTCCTGCGCTGTATCTGATTACTGGCACTGCCCATGTGTTTATGGCTTTTATCATATTTCCGGCGTTGAGTTTTGACTTGAGTATCGCCTTGAGCCTCTGCATATATTCTTTCCTGATCATGTCCTTCATCTCTTGGTGTTTTATATCCCCTATTTCCATTATTCCCAGGTATTTGTATCCCGTCTCATCTATGTGTTTGATGTTGCTCCCATCTGGTAGCTTTATCCCTGCCTTTTTGTATGTTGACTAAGGCGCGTGTTTCTATTCCAAACTCCATCCTGATATCCCCAGATACAATCCTTACAGTCTGGATTAGGGTATCTATTTCCTTGATGCTCTTACCATACAGCTTGATGTCGTCCATGAACATCAGATGGTTGATTTTGTTGCCTCTTTTCTTGAGTTGGTACCCGGCATCCATCTTCTGTAGTACTTTTGTCATGGGAATCATGGCTACTACGAAGAGTAGTGGGGACAGTGAGTCGCCCTGGAAGATCCCTCTCCTGATATTAACCTCTGCTAGTCTTATTCCAGAGCTTGTAAGTATTGTATTCCAGTTGCGCATTGTATTTTTGAGGAAGCCGATGGTGTTTTCCTCTGCCCCATATATTTTCAGGCATTCTATTAGCCATGTGTGTGGTATCATGTCGAAGGCTTTGTTATAGTCTATCCATGCCATGTTTAGGTTGGTTTTCCTTCTTCTACTGTTCTTCATTACCATTTTGTCTATCAGGAGCTGGTCTTTTGTACCCCTACACTTCCTTCTGCAGCCTTTCTGTTGGTGGGGGATGGTGTTTGTCTCCTCTAGGTAGTTGTATAGCCTTTCACTGATGATACCTATTAGTAACTTCCACATTATTGGTAGGCAGGTGATAGGCCTGTAGTTACTGGCTATATTTCCCTTACTCTTGTCTTTTTGTACTAAGGATGTTCTTCCTGTGGTCATCCATTTGGGTGCATGGTGATTTGAGATACAATGTTGGAGTTGTTCTGCTATTCGTGGGTGTAGGACATTGAAGTTTTTGAGCCAGTATCCATGGTCTTCATCGGGACCTGGGGCTTTCCAGTTTGGCATTTTCTTTAGTTGGTGTCTGACTGTGTCTGTCGTGATCGCTGTGAATCTTTGTTTTATTCTCCCTGTTTCTTCTTCCTTGACTTCCTGGAGCCATGTTGCATGTTTGTTGTGTGATACCGGATTGCTCCATATGTTTTCCCAGAGTCTCTTACTTGGTTCGGCTTCAGGAATTTCTTGGTGGTTGTCTTCCCCTCTTAGTTGGCTGTATAGTCTTTTCTGGTTGGTTCCGAATTATTATTATTATTATTATTATTATTATTATTATTATTATTATTATTATTCAGAAGATGGGCCCTGTTTATTGACTTGCTTTTCATGGTTCCAGAGAATATGGTATTAATTTGAAAGAAGCAACAGAATGTAACAGGATATACAGAAAAAAGAGATCAGTTATTAGAAACGAAAAATGAATTTTAAAAATTTACATGATGCTGAAGCTATGTCAAAATTATTATTATTACTACAGTTACTAATGCTTTGGAATGCGGTTCAAATCCTACATAACCTAACGCTGTTGTAAACAACCACACACACGTTTTATTGTGAGCGATCGTGATTCCAATACTAAACAGTATTGATTTAGGAATATTAGCTTATCCTTTTTGGAGTCATGACGATTGTGATGTGCGTGGATATTGATAGTGATGACCGAGCTCATCACCATTACCCAGTTGATAAAGGACACACAACAAGCTCCATCATGCTTTTGACCAACACACACACTCACACACACACACACACGCGCGAAGAAATTCCTATCCGACGGAATTATTGACTGAGAGCGATTGGAATATGCAAATGACGAAAGCATTTTTTCATTTTTCATAGGCTTTTGATTATGATATTGAATGGCGAGTCGGAGGCTCTCGGGCGATAACTGTTTTTCCTGTTAATTAATCCTTTATCAGGCCTGTGTTTGTCGCATTTATATGTTAATGAGAGGAAGTCCCTCTTCGCCTGCCCCCACTCCCCACCTCCTCCTCCTCCTCCTCCTCCTACTTCTTCCCCCGGCACCTAGCGCATATAGATCCATTGTCTGTGTTTTCATTAAATTTGGTCAGTGCCAGGGAGGAAGGTTTATTCTCCGTCTCATATTGATGTTCGTGTTTTGATTTGATTTTCGCGCTTCGATTTGGGCGATGGACGTCCGGCCTTATCAGATAATTTCGATATTCATTATGGGTTAATCATAATAGGATATATATATATAGATATATATATATATATATCTATATATATTATATATATATATGTGTGTGTGTGTGTGTGTATGTATGTATGTAGTATGTATGTTATGTAGATGATATGGATGACCTGAGGACTGACGACATCTTGAGCCATCCCTTTAAGGGAAAAATGCGTTAAGGATTATACATACATACATACATATATACATATATATATATATATATATATATATATATATATATATATATATATATATATATATATAAGCACCCGTAGTTTATATATAACGATGACGATCCCGAATGAGAGAGAGGAATTAGGAAATGAGCATATGCATTTATGCCTATGAAGTCAGTTCAGTTGTATTGCTAGAATCTCGATGCCGTATCGTTATATATATATATATATATATATATATATATATATATATATATATATATATATATGTGTGTGTGTGTGTGTGTGTGTGTGTGTGTATGTATGTATGTATGTATATACTGAATTATTTCAACTATTTTCTAACAGGGTGCCTTTGGTTCAAGTCTCTCTCTCTCTCTCTCTCTCTCTCTCTCTCTCTCTCTCTCTCTCTCTCTCTCTCTCAGGTAATTAATCGGGTAAGGCATAGCGTATGGGTAGAGTGACCTCTATCGTTTAGAGTGGTCAACTCATCCCGCTTATAAACAGCACTGATTTTCATCAATTTATGAATTTGTGGCGGATTTTCTATGATCTTAAGTTTTTCACTCTTTGGAAACTACGACCAATGAGGTGATCTTCAATATTCCGTTTACGTACGAAGGACTCCCAAACCGACAGAGGAAATCAAGAGTCCTTCTCGATATATCAGACCCAGTTGTTTACCTTAACCGTTGCCCCGGTGAGATATATTGGAGAGCCTTTTAAGTGGTCAGTGATGGGAATTTCGGTTGAAGGAAATATTGACCTTTTTTCCCCCCTTTTCTTTCCTTGTCGAGAGTTTTCTTTCAGGGACAAATGGGAGGAAATATGTATGCCTACGAAATATAATAATAAAAGAGTTTTTAGTAAATAATTAAGGAAAGAAAGGAATCCATAAGTTCATAAACACACAGGTAATGAAATAGATTTATAGATAAGAATGACTATTTATTCAAAGTAAGTGACTTCATCGTGGTATTCCAGCAGTATTTTCCCAGATATTTCTTCTAAGAGAAGTAATGCTTTCTTTCTGTTAGTATCTTTCACATGGTCCTTGCTAGACATGGAATCACGCAAGTGATATTCTCACTTTTCATTTGTAATTTCGGAATCAAAGCTACACTTGTCATAGTTGATCATAAGTTTTATATTTAGTAGCGCTGCATTATTTTGTCCCTCTAGCAACTGCCATTCTACGGGATGATTGCCTAAGCTGGAAGGATCTGAATCAAGATTTTGAAAGATCAAAGGTAACTGTTCCATGGAATTGTTCTCTTATCCCAGAAAATCACAAACAAATGTTTTTGTCAGATTTTATTAATCAGTTCTCCTACTGTGGTCTCCACATTTCCATTCACAGATTCTGCTTCTTGGATGATATTCTATTTGGGAGTCGTAGTCCCCAAACGCCGCCCCCCGACTTAAATAAAAATAAAAAAAACTTTGTGTGTGCAAGATTGGAAATTAGTCCCTATTATACTTTGCGTTCGAGGTATATTAGTGTGTTGTGAATCTGTTGCTGATTTTATGAGGGGTGAGATTCATTTTCATGCCTTCGGTACATATTTTTAGACCATAAGGATTTATAATTAACCCCAAATTTTCATTTTAGAATCATCCACTTTATAACTTCACTAGTACTTGTTTACCATAACATTCTAATTTTCTAATCATGATGATGAGAGCTGCTATATTTCACGCCACTCCATTTCTCACTGAATATCTTTTTGTGATTTCATGCTAAGGTACTGGATGACCTTCTTGGCCCCAGTGCTTGAACTTTTCGGGCCTTACTCCTCATTCTTTTTTCCCACCCAGGTACTCCATTACCCTATATATCAGCGTACTATGATTTTCAGCAAGAAGAAATTACCTTGAATTTATAACCATGCTTCGTAACTCGTGTGTAATTGATTAGTTGGCCTGTATCATTTCGTTCCTTCTGAAAGTCTGTGTTTCTCTTGTGTCGTTTTGGACCTGAAAATAAGACTCTCTCTCTCTCTCTCTCTCTCTCTCTCTCTCTCTCTCTCTCTCTCTCTCTCTCTCTCTCTCTCTCTCTCTCTCTCTCTCTCTCTCCATCTGGATTCAGAGAGCAATGCTCAGTATGTGTCGAAAGAAAAGGAAAAGGAGAAAACACGACCAGTGCCTGATCATGATGACACTCAGTCACAAGTATATTAAAATCACGGTGATATTAAGATTACGGAGATCACAAGAAAAAATCGCGTTTGTCACCAAGATAGAGCAGGGTTTATAACATTAATTGAAGCAGTGCTTTTTATATATAGCTGAATTCCCTGTGAAAATTTTGCCTACCTACGCAGTCACATATGATAAGGGATAATTAAGGCAGTACATCATAGCACATCCGAGATGATCATTCTTTAACAAAGATAACTTAAGGTGAACTTTACTAAAACTTCTAGCGAAGTAAGTGTCAAAGGACCGGATTATTACTTTACTCGACATTCCCACTTCAGTGTAAACTGCCTTGTCGACGCAGTGTTCCTTTATGTCAGTACACACACACGCGCGCACACAAATACACACACACACACAAAGAAAGAAATACAATTCCTGTACAGTATTCACGGTGACGAAAATGTAACACGGATGTCTTACAACAGAGTCCTCGGCCCAGTATTCACTTGGTAGCTTCGCGTACAAGGGCCGTTCCCTGAGTTCAAAAAATTAAACTGGTAGACTTCACACTTTCTAAGGAAAAAAAGTAAAACAATATTGCGCATAAAAAAAACCTACGTTGTGCACAGTGGCAGATCACAGGAGAAACAAAAAACTTGGATATGATGAATATCAAAATTAACCAATTTTGTATTTTGACAAAAACTGGAATTGATAGAAGTTGATGAAGTTTTCACCAAACGCACTTTACGATAAAAGTAATATTACATCAGCACTATTGATAATTAAAAATGAAACAGTTTCTTGCAAATACAGACATGGATATGTCCTTTTATATTGACATCGAGCTAAAAATCAATCTGTTGAAAGACAATACCACAGAAATCGCAAAGGAGTTTAGAACCTAAGCACGTCCGCAATGCTTATGTAGTCACCTTGGGAAGACCTCAGTAAAAGTACGTAGGATGCATCATTTATTTTTACGTATGCCTCCTGAGTCCTGTGATGGCCTCAGTGGCATGGTCGGTATGGTGTTGGCGTACCGCCTCGGTGGTCGCGAGTTCGATTCTCGGGCATTCCATTGAGGCGTGAGAGATGTGTATTTCTGGTGATAAAAGTTCACTCTCGGCGTGGTTCGGAAGTCACTTAAATCCGTTGGTCCCGTTGCTGAAGAACCACTGGCTCCGTGCAACGTGAAAACGCCATACAACCCTGAATCCTGAGTTCCATCCCAACGTGAAATAGAAATTTATTTCGTAATATCTCACAAAACAATGTGTTGGTTTCCACATTTAAGTTAATATTCACTAACGTGGGTTAATTCAAATTTAACTTTATCACTGCTCAGGTAACTTCTCTGATACTGTATATGTTTATATTCCATCTTGCACTTATTCCTTCAGTGGAGTGGTTGACAGCGCCCTTGTCTCTCTTACGAAAAGTCCTGGCTTCCATCCCGACGGGAAGTAGGAATATATTACAATACGAGTTACTGTAGTCTTTGGCATGTTATATAAAACTATCGATACCTTCACTTGTTGCGATACATGAATTAACGCATTTAGATAGTCGTTTCCCATCGTCGTCATAAAAAAAAAAAAAAAAAAAAAAAAAAAAAAAAAAAAAGTTGGGTGACTACGCTTACACACGCCGAATATTAGAGTGACCGAAAGGATTCGTGTACAGCCAGGGGTTTTTAGATCAAATGCCTCTTGGCCTTTTAATAAGGAGTTTCCAGGCCGTGCTAGCTATGGATTATGCTCGTGCAAAGATCCTTACGTCGTATATCATGAAGTTGAGACAAATGGTAGAGTAACATTCTCCTCGCTCGTCCATGTATTCGTGTGGTAGCGAGTTGAGTTTGTCTTCTGATTGTGCTACCTTTTGATTCAGTGTTTATATATTAACGTACATACACACACATACAAGTATGTGTATATGTATGCATACATAGAATTGTGTGTGAGTAGGGATTATTGATCATGGTGTGTTCACACCTCATTATGCTGTACCAACATGCACCTTTTCATGCACTTCTTTCACTTCTGTTCATCAACGCGATAGCCCTCTTGCCCCTTCACTCCAGAGAGAGAGAGAGAGAGAGAGAGAGAGAGAGAGAGCATATATTATGTGTTGAGACATTTCAAGAGTCTATCCTTTCTGTAGTTCACGTGTGGTTTTATTATATGAATAGGTCATTTTACACGATGGAATTCAACATTTTAATACTAATCAAGTAAATAACACCGCTTTAGGTCATGTAATCAAGCATTATGATAATCAACTTATTTTTATAATATAGCAGTACGTTTGAATGATATAATGCCTGTACATTATCGCCTGTGTATAGGTAAGAATAAAATTTTCATTAGTGTTTATCTTAGTGTATATTTTACTTTTTTTTTTTTTTTGCTTGCTTGAATGTAGTTTTGCAATAACGATTTCCTGTTTCACGTAATAATAATAATAATAATAATAATAATAATAATAATAATAATAATAATAATAATAATAATAATAAATAATAATAATCATAATTTTATTTTTTATTCTTGCAATTTTAATTTAGGCTTGAGATTTGGGTGGAAGAGTCTCAAGTCGTCCTCTTCACCAAACCGTAATCAATCAAAATCCCCAAGAGTAACTCGGAGTCGTACAATGGATTAATCCATAACAAAATCCCCAAGAGTAACTCGGGGTCGTACAGTGAACTCATCCATAATCAAAATTCCCAAGAGTAACTCCGGGTCGTACAATTGACTAATCCATGTCACAATGGCTAATCCATGTTAGAATGAGTTTTCCATATCGAGGTGCATATTTCTTTCTTTCATTACAAGAAAGGGCGATAAACGTGGTTTATTGTCAATATTTACTGCTTCTTTCTGGGGTGCAGCACAAAAGAAGTGTCCGTACTAAAGAAGTGTCCGTATCACGCCTGCAAAGGTGTCATTTTCCTGTGCAGGAAGAATGTAGTCATTAAGAATAGTCATTTGTGAAGAGATATCGCCGTGCATTATTTAGTTTGTACGTGTCGATTTGCGATTTAATCTTTCTATATTCCGGGTAAAATTTTGTTAAAATCCGGCGAAGTCTGACGAATTGTGCTCCTCTATTCTTTTTGTATTTTTTCGAACTGACTTGATGCCATGGAATAGATTTAGAGCTGATCTCCAAGTGGAGGGGCGGACAGAAAGTCCCATATACTATATAATAATAATTATATATATACTATCTTATAGATTTAAATGACTATATATATATATATATATTCATACTAGTATAATATACATACTAGTTTACATATATAACTATAATAGTATGTATGTATATAACTTCTGGTAATACTAAGAGCTGAATCACCTCCTGTTTGCTCGCTTGCTTCGTGACTAAGTACGTAAAAATACATTTTTGTATTATTATTTGTTGAATTTGTGAATTATTTAACTGTGGTTCTCTATCACTTGTATGTGTGTGTGTGTGTGTGTAGAATTTATTAATTTCAATTTGTTTTTCTATTAGATTTTTGAATTAGGAGTCTCTCTCTCTCTCTCTCTCTCTCTCTCTCTCTCTCTCTCTCTCTCTCTCTCTCTCTCTCTCTTCGGGAGTGCAAAAAGGGTTCTTTGTTTTTAATTCTTACTCTGAATAGATTTGTGAAAAAAAAGATAATTTCATTTCCTGTTCTTCAGATTTTTCCAATTAAAAATCTCTCTCTCTCTCTCTCTCTCTCTCTCTCTTCTCCTCTCTCTCTCTCTCTCTCTCTCTCTGCCTTCGCAAGCTGTGTCGTGAAAAAGTATGTTAAATATTTTATTCTGGAAAAACCTTTAATGTTAGAAACTAATAAATATTATCGCGTGCTTACAGAAGTTGGTATTAAAGTGTGCATTGTTTTAATCAGTTTTTCCCTTTACGGTATTGAAAGAAAGTGTGAAAATGATGAAGAGGAAATATATGTCTGTATGTACACACATAATATATTTGTGTGTGTTTGCGTATTCATAAATCCTCACTGAGACTTATTACAGCATAGTTTGTTAGAAAACTCTTAGTTTGTATGTAAATGATGCATTATGAAAACTCAATATCCTCATTACCTGAAAACTTCGGAATACTCGTCCAAATTTTGCTCGTGCAGTAGTCAACCTATGTAGGCACTGTTTTTTTTTTTTTTTAGACTGTTTAGTATCAATGGCACTTTATGACAGACAGTGTTGTTTTCTATATTTATATTTTTATTTGTATTGTATTCCGTTTTCATAGAATAATAATTATGATAATAATAATAATAATTATTATATTATTATTGTTTTGTTTTAAAGGGTCCACAATAATACAAAGTGTAAAAAGTCTGTGTATAATTTTGAAGACTACAGAAAGCTTTCGAACCCTTCCCTGGGTTCATCTTTTATTTTTATTTTTTTTTATTTTTATTTTTTTTATTTTTTTTTTTTTGGACTGAAGATGAACCCAGGGAAGGGTTCGAAAGCTTTCTGTAAAGTCTTCAAAATTATACACAGACTTTTTACACTTTGTATTATTGTGGACCCTTTAGAACATTATATATACTCTCGTGATAGAGAGTTTTTCCCTCCTAGTATTATTATTATTATTATTATATTATTATTCACATTTAGTGTCCTTTTTCTATATATATTATTTGTATGATATACGATGCCTAGAATAATAATAATAATAATAATAATAATAATAATAATAATAATAATAATAATAATAATAATAATAATAATAATTCCCTTTTAGTGTCCTTTTTCTATATTTTATATTTATTTGTATGATATTAAGATTGCCTAGAATAATGGTAATAATAATAATTAAGATTTAATATTATCTTCTATATTTATGTACGTATTTGTATGACTTTTCGCGTTCTTAGAATAACAATAATGATAATGATAATAATAATAATCAGTCAGTGCTGTGTTCTATATTTATATGTTTATTTGTTTGGTGTTACGCGCACTTAGAATAATAATAATGACAGCAACCATTCAATATCCTTCTACATCTTACAATATCATTCTGTGTTTTATGTCTGTCACATCATTTTTAACAGAAGCATCGTAATTTTACTAATTCAAATTTTTCTCTCTGGATCTCGGTGTTATATTAATTCTCATTTTTTGCGATCTTGATAATCTTAGCGGTGCCGTATTAGATGGTGTCTCTGAAATCCCAAATGAGTTTCTTCCATTTTGGGGATTCCAGATTTCACGTGAAAATGGTCATTGCCCTTATTGACAATGGAGATTCAGCCAGTTACATGACGTCATTATGAGCTTGGTACTAAAAAATTTTTTCCCAAGTCTCAATTACCCATTGAGGTTTTAGACAATTTTAAACGATAATTTAGACAATTTCCAAGAGTTTATAGAATGTTTTTTTCCGTTTTTATCATTTTTCCCTTGTCAGTTGTCCAGTACCATCATCATCATCATCATCATCTTTTTTTTTTTTTTTTTTTTTTTTTTTTTGCTCTATCACAGTCCTCCAATTCGACTGGGTGGTATTTATAGTGTGGGGTTCCGGGTTGCATCCTGCCTCCTTAGGAATCCATCACTTTTCTTACTATGTGCGCCGTTTCTAGGATCACACTCTTCCGCATGAGTCCTGGAGCTACTTCAGCCTCTAGTTTTTCTAGATTCCTTTTCAATGATCTTGGGATCGTGCCTAGTGCTCCTATGATTATGAGTACGATTTCCACTGGCATATCCCATATCCTTCTTATTTCTATTTTCAGATCTTGATACTTATCCATCCTCTCTCTCTCTTCTCAACTCTGGTGTCCCATGGTATTGCGACATCAATGAGTGATACTTTCTTCTTGACTTTGTCAATCAACGTCACGTCTGGTCTATTTGCACGTATCACCCTATATGTTCTGATACCATAGTCCCAGAGGATCTTTGCCTGATCGTTTTCTATCACTCCTTCAGGTTGGTGCTCGTACCACTTATTACTGCAAGGTAGCTGATGTTTCTTGCACAGGCTCCAGTGGAGGGCTTTCGCCACTGAATCATGCCTCTTTTTGTACTGGTTCTGTGCAAATGCCGGGCATTTGCTTGCTATGTGGTTTATGGTTTCATTTTTCGTATTGCACTTCCTAAATATGGGAGAGATGTTATTTCCGTCTATCGTTCTTTGAACATATCTGGTTCTTAGGGCCTGATCTTGTGCCGCTGTTATCATTCTTTCCATTTCCTTCTTGAGCTCTCCCCCTCTGTAGCCATTGCCATGTGTCATCGCTGGCTAGTTCTTTAGTCTGTCTCATGTATTGTCCGTGCATTGGTTTGTTGTGCCAGTCCTCTGTTCTGTTTGTGATTCTACTGTCTCTGTATATTTCTGGGTCTTCGTCTACTTTTATTAGTCCTTCTTCCCATGCACTCTTTAGCCACTCGTCTTCACTGGTTTTCAGATATTGCCCCAGTGCTCTGTTCTCGATGTTGACGCAGTCCTCTATACTTAGTAGTCCTCTCCCTCCTTTCTTTCGTGTTATGTATAGTCTGTCCGTATTTGCTCTTGGGTGTAGTGCTTTGTGTATTGTCATATGTTTCCTGGTTTTCTGATCTATGCTGCGGAGTTCTGCCTTCGTCCATTCGACTATTCCTGCGCTGTATCTGATTACTGGCACTGCCCATGTGTTTATGGCTTTTATCATATTTCCGGCGTTGAGTTTTGACTTGAGTATCGCCTTGAGTCTCTGCATATATTCTTTCCTGATCGTGTCCTTCATCTCTTGGTGTTTTATATCCCCTCCTTCCATTATTCCCAGGTATTTGTATCCCGTCTCATCTATATGTTTGATGTTGCTCCCGTCTGGTAGCTTTATCCCTTCAGTTCTCGTTACTTTGCCTTTTTGTATGTTGACTAAGGCGCATTTTTCTATTCCAAACTCCATCCTGATGTCCCCAGATACAATCCTTACAGTCTGGATTAGGGTATCTATTTCCTTGATGCTCTTACCATACAGCTTGATGTCGTCCATGAACATCTAGATGGTGATTCGTTGCCTTGCCTTTTCTTGAGTTGGTACCCGGCATCCATCTTCTGTAGTACTTTTGTCATGGGAATCATGGCTAGTACGAAGAGTAGTGGGGACAGTGAGTCGCCCTGGAAGATCCCTCTCCTGATATTAACCTCTGCTAGTCTTATTCCAGAGCTTGTAAGTATTGTATTCCAGTTGCGCATTGTATTTGAGGAAGCTGATGGTGTTTTCCTCTGCCCCATATATTTTCAGGCATTCTATTAGCCATGTGTGTGGTATCATGTCGAAGGCTTTCTTATAGTCTATCCATGCCATGCTTAGGTTGGTTTTCCTTCTCCTACTGTTCTTCATTACCATTTTGTCTATCAGGAGCTGGTCTTTTGTGCCCCTACACTTTCTTCTGCAGCCTTTCTGTTGGTGGGGGATGGTGTTTGTCTCCTCTAGGTAATTGTATAGCCTTTATTATTATTATTATTATTATTATTATTATTATTATTATTATTATTATTATTATTATTATTATTATTATTATAGTAAACATTATTGTTGTTGTCATTGTTAGTCTTAGTGTTGTTAGCGTAATATCATTATTAGTAAAATGTTGTTGCTTTCTCACTTTTAGTGTTGTTAGTATTATATCAATGTTTATGATGTATTTGTTATTTGTCATGCAGGTGATGATGTCGTTTTTGTGTAAGGGATAAATGCATGTTTGTAATCAAGCTAAAACGTTCTGGTCA
>NC_061092.1:32939558-32944558 GCF_015104395.2 Macrobrachium nipponense | reverse complement strand
AGAAATTAGATGGTGTTTCTTTAAACACCTCAGTCACTGCCATCAATTTTATTCTCATGGACGTGAGTTTTGCATTATATTCCTGAAATTGGAGAGCTTCCATGAACAAACAGAGATTTTACCTTATTAATATATTTTATATTCAGTCGAATGTGGGATAACAACTTCTGCAATCTCTGGGGATTATTCAACATATATTTTACGTTTTATTTTTCCAATTTGTGCAGTCCAATTCCGATTTGAGATAATTTATTCCATATCCTCAGTGTAATGCTCTCACATTCTCTTCCTCTGTACAATTCAAGCTTTGATAATAACACCAGCTTGTGTTGAAGTGGAAGCAATAAGGGGTCCAAGAAGTCATGAATATTTTATGCCCCTAAAATTCATGTCTTTACTGAGATTTCTGCGGAATTCTCCATTCACAGATTTTGTTTGCTATTTTCATTGCTAGTCTGATTTTAGATATTTACAATCCGCTATTGTTACTATTATTTTCTTTCTTTACCAGCTTTGAAGAAAGTTAATCTTCTATCAGTTGTTGTTTGTGATGTAATTCTTTTGATTTCGAGATTTATTTGTTTTATATCTCTTATCATTATTGCTTGTTTCTCATCTTCGTTATATAGTAACATGAAAAACAAGTAAAACTAATGATTTTCAAGATGATTATGATAATTATCAGTATTTACTATCATTCCTGATTTTCTTTGGTAAAACAAAACAGTTAGCACTGACATCAGTATCAGTAGAAAATACAAATAGTTTATGTTTAATATTTAATATTCCTGCTTTTACGAATGCAGCAAGTCAAATTTACGGAGTTGTCGAAAAAAATGCTAATTAATAGTAGAGTAATTTAAAGGTAATGAAAGAGTGTTCTTCGCGTGTTAATTGGTTGATTCGTCATCATCTAGAGTTTCCCCAGTAAAGGCTTTGTCCAGTTGTGGTAAAGCAGATTTGAGAAGAGACAAATGATTGTGATGCCGACACAGAGAGAGAGAGAGAGAGAGAGAGAGAGAGAGAGAGAACGTCTTATGTTTCAGTTCTGCGTTACACTCCATTTGTTTGCAGGCCTTTACAGACACCCCCCCCTCCCCCTCCAACTTCTTCCCCCTCCCCTCCCCTCCCTAGCCTAATACCCTGTCTTCCACCTTCCTACCCAGCAACAGGCCTTATTGAATATTCCAGAAAGCAAATTCAGTGAGCACTATCTCTGCAAAGCAGGTTCGCACCGAATGAAATGAAAAAAAAAAATGCCCTTTAGGACGTAATTAAATTGACTGCTATTACCGGACATGTGAGAGAGACAGAGAGTGAAATTCATTAATAATCTGTTTTAAGAAGTACCTTCAGTACATTATTTATAAAGTATATATATATATATATATATATATATATATATATATATATATATATATATATACATAAATATACATATATATATATATATATATATATATATATAGTATATTTATTTATATGCTTATATATATATATATATATATATATATATATATATATATATATATATATATATATATATATATATATATATTATATATATATATATATATATATATATATAACAATACAGCTTTCGTCATGTCCTATATTTCCTTGGGCTAAAATAAAGATATTATTATTATTATTATTATAATTATTATTATTATTATTTTTAAAATGGAGAAACAAATCCACAGTTATGTAAATGTACATATATTTTTTAAATCTTTTAATTTGAATATATGTATATTTACATAACTGTGGATTTTTTCATCAATATTATTATTATTATCATCCGCCTAGCTTATGATTTATGAAAGCGTTTAGTTTCTTATTTGTTGAATGTTAATGTTCCATCCTTTTGAACATGCTGAATCATTCAAAGGTTTCCTCTGGCAATATTTCCTTGAAACAGAATTCACTTGAACTGACGACTGTTCGGTACTGAATTTCGCAACGAAGTTCCGATTCTTTTCATCGAAATTTTTTTCGTTGTAATTTCTCTTATTATTCTGCGTCAAAATTGTTGAATTCGAAGGTATTTGTGTTTTATCTTTATTACAGCACGATAGAATTTGTATGAAAGCAATCGCTTCTGAACTTGACGGAGAACTTCTAAAAATCGGACGCGCAAAAATATAAATGTTAATTATTTGACACCGGAGATTTTTGAATGGTGCAACAAAATAGCGACGTTATTTAATTATTGCTTGATTGTTTAAAAAAATGGCGGAATAGTGACAAAAATGCGGCTTACAATTTTTTTTCCGTGAAGTTTTAAATGTAGGGATTTTCAACATTTAAATGGCTCCTGCGGTGCACCGTAAACATTATTCAAGGTTCTTTGGAGCGCCTTTCGGCCCCTAACTACAACCCTCTGTCATTCCTTTTACTTTACCTCCATTCATATTATCTTTATTACATCCTGCTGTCAACCTTCTTCTAACAATTGTTTCATAGTGCAAATGCCAGTTTTCCTCCTCCTACACTTGTCAAACTCTTTTATTCTCAAATTCCCATTCAGCGTTAAATGACCTCATAGGTCTCAGGGCTTGGCCTTTAGCCAAAATTTGGTAATCCATTCAATTCCATTGAAATGGCAGATTAACATTCATGAACAATTTCTTTATGAATTTACAGCCCGGACTAGATATCGGATTCTTTCATAAATACTTTAGAACAGAAGTATAAAGTACATAGAGATAACGAATACAAAAAAGTGGCAGGTAATGGGAAGATGGTCTTTCCTACGATACTGCTTTTGAAGTTGATTCTTGACTATTATGAAACCGTGGCTTTTAGAACGAAACTTCGTTACTACCGCTAGTCAAAATTTCCTAACTGCCGTTATTCACCGCAGCGACAATTAAGGTAAAATGCACCAAAATTACAGATCAAATTGGGTTTCAGTTAACGTACTTCGAGTCGAGATCGGGGTGACGTAAGGCAGGAGATTTGCATCTGTCTACTAGGAGAAACATTATTATAATTAAGTAAAGAATATGTTATAAACATAGAATCCGCCTCAGAGATTATTTTATTTATATGCATTGCACCAGCAGTTATAAACTCTCTCTCTCTCTCTCTCTCTCTCTCTCTCTCTCTCTCTCTCTCTCTCTCTGGGCTCCTTTTTTTTACCTTCCATTGATGATAGCCATGCGACACAATGCAAGTTGGTTTTGTAAACTCTCTATTCGTCTCTCTCTACTCTTCTACTCCGACTTCTACACGTCTCTCCTCGTCTCTCTCTCTCTCTTCTCATCTCGGGCTGAGTTGTTGTTAAATAAATTTCTGGTCCTTACCGTGAAATGATAGATATGTTATCTTCAGAGGAATGCGTGCATTGACGTTAGTGTTACCCGGGTAATATAACTAGAATGTGATGTTATTGTCGTCTGCGCCAGTGTTTTACTGGCAGGGTTGTTTTTTTTTACAGACTAAAGCGCAAAGAACGAAAACTACCCTGTAATTGGAATAGGATAGGAAAAGTTATATTATATATAACGCACACACACATATATGTGTATATGTGTATATATATATATATATATATATATATATATATCGTGTATATATACACACACACGCACATATATATATATTATATATATTATGGATATATATATATCATATATATATTATATGTATTATATATATGATATATATACATAATATTATGGATTCAAACAATAATTTATAGTCTAGAATATATATATATATCATAATAATATATATATATATATATACATAAATATATGTATATGTAATATATAAATATTATAGATAGAATATACAATATAATTTATATATATAATGGTAAATAATATATTATATTAATATATAATATATATATAATATATATATGTATATTATATGTATATGGACAAGCTGCCTAGTAAAAAACAGGGCCGCAATCACTTCCTCGTTGACTCTTCAACGCTGGATCGAGGATAAAACCCTGTGCACAAAACCTCTGTAACATTAACGGCACCGTATACCATCACATGAGGGCCATCAGCAGTGCCTCAACCCCCCTTCAGACACTCCGCACCATTTAACTGTTCTCCCTTACGCAGTCACTTCCTGAAGGTTACGCCCCTTCCATTCCATTGCCTCTTCCACTCCATTTAGCCAGCGCTTGCCCTCTTCCACTTCTTTCTCCCAAAAGCTTACGAAGCATAAGTTCCTTTCGACAAACTATTTTCTCCTGTTCCTTGTGCGATGGCACACTGTCTCAGAGTAATATGGTCCATTACACCGAAGCCGAAGCCAGCGGGTCTGCAGGTTTCATTATCAGGTTCCGGCAACCTACTGGTGAGCAATCGAATGCACTGTTGACTGTTGGGTTGCCAGTGCGCAATAAATGAAACCTTAAGACACGGTGTTGCGGCCATAGCCTTTGAACCACATTACATTTTTCACTCTTTCAGTTCTTTTTACTCCACATACAATGTACAACATTTCATTTTACCAGCTTCAGCATTTTTTGTCCTGTTTAATCGACATTCACACTTTACTTCCATTAAGGAGCATTGGCTAAACATTCTTTTCATGCATGCTAACTTCGGCCTCCTTCCTTAAATAATTTTCTTTCCTTTAAATCTTTTGCATATACCTTACACTCAACCTTGCTTCACTTAAGTTATAACTCTCTTCTTCTCTCATCCAAGATTATTAATAAGTTACTTTGAAACATGACTCAATTTTCTTGGATTCTGTTCACCATAATTTAAACTTAAAATTTCTCTTCTTACAGTAATTTCAGTTATTTCCACGGGTGTCTACAGTTCTTCCCTGTTCACAGTTGACAGTGAATCCCCTGGAAATACAGGTCACTACATACTCGTTTCATTATGTGTACTTATATCTTAATAAGTCCATCCATAACTATATTAAATCGACACGACTGCATAGCAATCTTTGTCTGAAACCCACTTCATACCAATATTGCCACTGTCCCATCTACATTTTATAACAGACTTTGCCATAAAATG
>NC_061092.1:32929558-32937058 GCF_015104395.2 Macrobrachium nipponense | reverse complement strand
TATTATTCAGAAGTTCAACTCTATTCATACGGAACAAGCCCACCACAGGGTCCATTGACTAGAAATTCAAGCTTCCAAAGAATATAGTGTTCATTCGAAAAAGGTAACAGAAGGCAATGGGAAACATAGAAAGAAGAGATCAGTATTAGAAAAACAGAAGAATTATCCAATAAATAATTAGAGAGAGAAAGTAATAAAATAAAAGTAAGTTATTTAAATACGAGAGGAGAATTGTAGAATTGTATTGCCTCTTCGCTTGAACTTCTGAAAGTTCCAATTGGACGACATCCTCTGAAGGAGGCCATCGATTATTGTGATGAGATCGTAACATAGACCGTCGATTATTTAGAGAATTATTCGTAATGGGATTATTACGCAGAAACCACATTGACTTAAAGTGTTATTGGTGTCGAAACCGTTGCAGTGACTTTTAGTTTTTATTTTTTACTATGATTTTGGATTAACTATTCAGACTGTGATTCGGGATTAGCTGTTAAGACAGTAATTCTGGATTAGCTGTTAAGACAGTAATTCTGGATTAGCTGTTAAGACAGTAATTCTGGATTAGCTGTATAGACTATGATTCGGGAGTAGCTGTTTTGGCTGCGGTTCGGTATAAGCTGTTTAGACTGTGATTCGGGATTAGCTGTTTAGACCGTGATTCGGGATTAGCTGTTGTTGAGATTTTGATTCAGAATTAGCTGTTTAGACTGATTCAGTGTTGACTGTTCAGAGTGGTGTTTCGGGATTAGCTATTAGACTGATTGGGGATTAGCTGTTCAGACTGTGATTCTGTATTAGTTGTTGAGACTGTGATTCGGGATTAGGTGTTCAGGTTGCAATTCGGGATTAGTTGTTTGGACTGTGATTCGGGATTAGCTGTTCAGAATGGGATTCGGGAATAGCTGTTTAAACTGTGATTCAAGATTAGCTATTCAGAGTCTGATTCGGGATTAGATTTTAGACTGATTCGTGATTAGCTATTGAGACTGTGATTCGGGATTAGTTATTTAGACTGAGATTCGGTATTATCTTTGTAGACTGTATTTGTGATTAGCTATTTAGACTGTGATTCTGGATTCGAGTTTAACTGCTCAGACTGTGATTCGAGATTAGCGGTTTAGGCTCTGATTCTGGATTAGCTGTTTAGACTGTGATTGGGGATGAGCTATTCGGGTTCAGCTTTAAATTAATTATTGATTAGAGCTTTAGACTGTGATTATGGATTAGCTGTTCAGATTGTGATTTCGGAATTAGCTGTTCAGACTGATTCGTGGTTAGATTTTTAGACTGTGATTTGGGATTAGCTGTTCGGATTGCGATTCGAAATTAGCTGTTTAGACTATGATTCGGGATTAGCTGATCAGAGTGTGATTCGGGAGGAGATAGCGCAACAGAACTTGAGTGGTCTAGACTGTAATACGTGATGTGGAAAGGGCATCCATCAAACGCTCTTAGTCATTCAAACTTTATTTGAACCGAGTCTTTGAAATAGGTTTCAGTCTTCCAGACTGCAGTCTGTAATCGTGCTGAGATCGTGGCCTTGACCCTCAGACTCTCCAGGCTATTATTAGTAATAATAATACCATCGCTCCCAAGTTCTCTCCACATCTGGTCTTATTACAGCATGTCAGTAGGTTTTTTTTTTTTTTTTTTTTTTTTTTTTAACAGGGACTTGGCTTGAACCGGTTTATGTTTTAAACGCAGTCAACTTTTCATTACTCAGTGATTACTACTTAAAACCTGGACATATTTGTATGCAGATAAGACCATACACTTATATACAATTTTTCAGAAATGCGCATGTAATATAATTTGAATGCTAAGAACGTGCATATTATATTTCCATGTTGTCATTTATATCCTCAACTTTATTTAACAGAAATCTCCACTGATCTCCTTCCAGTAAATTATATATGCATATATATGTAACTCAATAATCATATACAAATATTCAATAATCATATAATTGTATATTTACAAATGCAATTTACTGATACACCAATATTTACATATGAGTATGTGTAATGTGTTCTTTTAAGTGTACACAACTGTCTGTGAACTATTATTTGTAAAGTCGTGTATATAGAATATATTTATTTTGTATACATTATTTGTGTGTGTAATATATATATATATATATATATATATATATATATATATATATATATATATATGTATATATATAAATATAAATACATATATATATATATATATATATCTATATATCTACATATATATATATGTGTGTGTGTGTGTGTGTGTGTGTACATCTATGACTAAATATATCTGTGTGTGTGTAAATGGATGTACCTTTTGTACTGCAAAAGTCTGTAACAAATGACTAGTGTCACTGCATGAATATTCCATTACTGACTGATCGAAAATCATTCAACTCCAGTTGGCTTTCCCAGTCGTCTACATTATAGCGGAGCTACGTCATTTGGAAGTCTTGCGAGCTCTTTCTTCCTCAATATCGACGAGAATGTCACGGCAGCTGTAAATAGACGGAAGCTCGCCTCGAGAACTGAGATTAACATCGGCGTGAAAATACTGAAACGCTGCTTATTGCATTGTTTCCAAATGCTCTTGGAATGAACTTTTCAGGAGATTCAATGAGACTTTAATTTTTGGCTTATAAGTTTAGAGTTAGTGTAGAATTTTTCGAAGGGCTATCTGATTATGATATATCTGCCGATAACGACATTTCCGCCTACTTGGACTCTTCTGGGAAGTTACAGTTTTTCCTGACTTAAGACCTTTCTTCCATTAAAAGACAGAGAGGTCTATCTTTTACATAGGCCTTGGGCGAGAAAAACACGAAGGTTGGCCGTTTCATTGGCTTCTACTCATTGTAATATAATCAAATGAAAACCGGAAATCGATATAGATACATTGACGATTTCCGCTCACTAACAACAGAACAAATGTCAGTGATCAACACATACAATTTTCTAGGAATTTTCAAGAGCAGATAGCTGTGCTACAGGTTGCTTAGAAGTCATGAGTAACCTACTTTGAATTATATTCACAAAGCTTCCGGGTCGGGTTACTTTTGAATTAAACTTCCAGAGGTCATGGTCAGAAAGTCATATTTCGAAAAGATTTGCTTAATAGTATTCTTAAAATGACAGATGTTCAATGTCGTTACCAGAATTATTGTAGAATCTGCTTTATGCAACGGATCTTATATTAGATCAGACGAATGAAAACTTGAGAATTCTAGTGACCTTCTGACGATGGATGGTGCCATATACATTGTGAGAATGGTGTGGGACAGGTGATAGGGCCAGTTTTGACTAAAGATTGCCCTGGCCAGCGCACTGCAAGCAGTGTGACAGAGTCTATCAGTAGTCTTTTGCAACCACTGCCTCCCCCCCCCTCCCTCCCCCCCTACCCGCCTCACCCCCTCCCCGCCTCCCCTTCTTGCAAACTGCATTAGTGTCTGCTTTTAATTTCACCATTTGAGAAATCTTTATAATTCTATTCTTTTATCATTTTCGTGTTTTCTGTGTTTTGTTTTCTCTTAAAGTTGGTGCCCAAGGGCATTCCTTCATTTCTGCGTGGTATTCTGCAATAACATATACGAGTTTTGCAATCACAGTTCTTGTGTGGTGCCTCTTGCAACTTGCAGTGTGTAGAAAGAGGTCGATGATCATTCAAGCAACTCCAGGCCGGGGTAGGGGGTGTGGGGGCCAGATCAATAATGTCAACAGTGTTATTACCCCAAGAATGTTATTTGTTCCCTTTGTGCGTGTGTACGTAGTTCTTGAATAACCCCGTGATTTATCGTCATGGCAGGGTTGTGTTTGACGTCACTATGCTTTGTAATAAATTGAAAAGAGTGGTCGGTGTCGCAAGCGAAAGAAGTAGAATCTTTTGTTGTCTAACCACCTTGGATATTCATTCCCAGTTTTATGAAGAACTGTTGCAAACGCATTTTATTGTGTCATTTCATAAATGTGTGTGTGTGTGTGTTTTTTTTTCTAGGTATTGAGAGCTGTTATGAATGCTGTATTGTACGATATAAGTCGGAGAATTTGCAGTATTTTGGAAGGTATAAATGATAGTATTGCATACCTGTTGTTATAGTTATTCATGAAGAGCCTCTTCAACAGGATATTAAAAGGGTATTTCTTGGCTAATGAATGTTGCAAGGTTGTATTGATCGAAGTTAAAATATAGGTGTCTTGAAGATATATAGCAGGGAGTGCCGTTGTAAGCTTTACATAATGCATAAGGAAATGAATGTGCGATTGTTATTTTAGAGCGCACATGTACGTAGTCTCGCGCGCGCGCGCACGCACACAGGGAGATATATAATATATATATATATATGTGTGTGTGTGTGTATGTATGTATGTATATATATGTATTATGTATATATCAAGATCCTCCTCTTACTGAAATACCTGCACACACACGCGCGCATATATATATATATATATATATATATATATATATATATATATATATATAATATATATATATATATATGTATATATATACACATATGTGTATGTCCAAAGTTGGTTAGAGAGAGAGAGAGAGAGCTTACTGACCTTTTGAACTCATAACCTTTAATGTCATCAACAAATTATTTCTATTATGAACTGTCGTTTTGCAAACCGTGAGTAAAGATAAAAAATAAAAAAATAAAAAATAAAAATCTCTTATCGGCTTCATTGCGGTTGAGATCATCTGAATAGACAACAAACGCGACTGGGGGGGATGGGGGGATGGAGTATACCTCGTACCTGTTTCATACACGGCGCAGGTTCACAAGGAATACGTAACACGGCCAGAAATTGGCTATTTAGGATTTGGTTCCATTCCGTCTTTCATTATCTCCCAGTTTCGCGGAATTGCTTTGACTCGAGCAAACCCATTTATCCATCACTATTAAGTTAAAGTCGCTTGCTAGTTCCGCAAAGAGGCTTGAAAGGCTTTGCGAATACCTCTCGACAAATATACGGATTTTTATTTACTTTTGAGTTGTTGGTAGACAAATGACTTACCTGGGGATATTTCTTCTCTCTCTCTCTCTCTCTCTCTCTCTCTCTCTCTCTCTCTCTCTCTCTCTCTCTCTTGAGTCTTGTTACTCATATCTTATCTGGGTATAGACTCTCACTCTCTCTGTCTCTCGAATTGACGAATGGGAGCCAGATAATCTAAATGATTTTTCTTTCTCATGTCCAAACTTCGATTTTTTTGCCCCCCTTCTTTTCTTAAACCTTATGATTTTTCACAGTTCATGAGGCGAAAAGTCGGTTATACCATTTTTTTACATATATGCTCACATTTTATATTTTTTTCCTCGTTTTAGACTTGTCTTCCTTGCTTGCTCCCGTGCCTTAAAAAATTCTCTTGGCTCTCAGGCACATGCATTTGCATTGAAGGTACATCTCCATCACTCTCACCCCTGACCCATTTGCACATAATGCGCTTTTCCCCAATTATCTCTCTCGTGCTCTCTCTGGCATCCTTTACCCATTACCATATCGACGTTCTTCACCCTTTTATCCTTCCTAATTCCAGACTTTTTTTTTTTTTAGTCTACTGTCCCATTTCTTACTTCCCAGCATTTGCTATTTTAGACACTTATCTCCTGTTCCATACTATCTGGAATCTTGTAGGGCGGTAATGCCATCGGTGCACCTAATGCGTTGCACTGTAGGCATTACTTCAGGTTCGCTGCATCGTCCCTTCGGCCCCTAGATGCAACCCCTTTCTTTCCTTTTATAGCAACTCCGTGTACCTCGTTGGACTGGTGGTTTACGTGCTCGCCTACTAATAGCAACTCCGTGCACCTCGTTGGACGAGTGGTTTACGTGGTCGCCAACCAATTCGATTGTCGCAAGGTCGACTCCCTGCTCTGCCAACGTGCAGAGAAATTTATTTCTGGTGATTAGAAATTCATTTCTTGACATGATGTGTTCGGATCCCACAATATGCTGTAGGTCCCTTTTCCAGGTAACCAACTGGTTCCTAACCAAGTAAAAATATCTAATCCTTCGGGCAGCCCAAGGGGAGCTGTTAATAATCAGATCAGTGGTCTGGTTAAACTAAGATATACTTAACTGTACCTCCGTTCATATTCTCTTTCTTCCATCTTACTTTCCACCCTTTCCTAACAATTGTTTCATAGTGGAACTGCGAGGTTTTCCTTCTGTCATACCTTGAAACCCTTTTTACTGCAAATTTCCGTTTCAGAGCTGAATGACATTATAGGTCCATGCGCTTGTCCTTTATTTTAAGTTCTATTCTATTCATACCATTTAGAGACAACTTGCTGATCCCCTTTGTCTCACGTGTTTTATGCGTCTACTTCACGTTCAGTCTGTTATCTGCAAGGTTTGGTCCTTAGACACTTGTCTCTCGTTATTTGCCCTCTGGAGAGATCTCGCTGGCTCCCTTGTATCTCATGTTCTCTGCGGATCTTCGTCACTTTCATCTGCTCCATTTCCTCTCGAATACCTACTTTATGAATAAAACACTTCTGTTATTGCATCACACGTATACATATTTAGCAATTCCCCCTTTTTATCTAGTTGATATTCCCACTAATCTTGATATGTTAGATGCTTTTTAACTTCGTATGCTTCCCAAATTAGCTCGGTGTCATCCGTCAACACCGACTTTCCATTCAGTCGTTTTTCTTTCTGTTTCTTTGTAGTTCAGTCTTGTACTTTTTCCGTCATTTCTCATAGGATTCTATCCACATGAAACATACTAGGAAACACACCAACCCTTTATCAAGGACTTTATGACTCCAAACCATTCACTCTCTCCGACGTAAGGGGATAGTCCCATCAGTTCATATTATCTTTCTTCCATCTTACTTTCCACCCTCTCGTAAGAACTATGAGGTTTTCCTCCTGTTACACCTAGTAAACCTTCTTTAATCTCAATGTTTTTTTCAGCACTGAATGAACTCATAGGTTCCAACGCTTGGCCTTTGGCCTCAATTCTATATTCTATTCTAATTACCAGTCCTCATTTGTAAGTTCTGACGCAAGTTGCAATTTCGATGTAAAATTCCAGAAAATCCAACTTCCATCTCTACTAGGCATATCATTTCCGTCATAATGACTGCGTTTGAAATAGACAACACCTCTCAATTTGCATCTTTTATTAGAAATTATATTTTCTTATGAGCAACATACTCTCTCTCTTCTTTATCTTACTCACGTCGCCCTTAATTCTCCCGTTTCAATCTTTTATATTCCTCTACATAATTCTCGCTTCATTCATTGGCACTACCCCTTTTATTACATCCTAAGTCCACTGTTTCCTCCTTGTTGTGTGCATCTGACCACAAAGACTTTCTTCTCCCTTTCGTAAACTAAAATCGTATCATTATTATTTTATTTTATTTTATCATTTTTTTTTTTCACTTCTAGAGACAATTATTTTCGATCCCTCCACATTTATTTTCATGGCATGGAACCTTAATACTCTTATTTTAACGACGGACTCTTAGAAATATCTATATATATG
>NC_061092.1:32919558-32922058 GCF_015104395.2 Macrobrachium nipponense | reverse complement strand
AATGAAGCCAGATACAGAGAGAACAAAGATCCCCTCCATGAAAGCCTACAACACCAAGAAATTAAGGGAGAAAACAAGTGAGTTCACTGAAATAATGAGACTAATACACACCACCAATATCACAGAAACAAATAACTTGACATATGCAGGAGCAAGATTAGTAGCTGAACCGATGGGGACACGAACGCCAACACCACCAGCGCAACCAACCCAACGGAAACCAAAACAGCAACCGCCTTGGAAAAGGCGCCTGGAAAAGCAAATCATGGTGATGAGATCTGGCTTGAGTAAACTGAAAGAGATGGCAGAAAAAAGGTTAAGAAGCAAGAAAGCAATGGAGGAACTGAACGAGAAATACAAAGTACGCAAGAGGGGACTAAACAATAGAAGATGTAAAACAGAGGCTTAAGGCCAAAGCACATAAGATCCAACGATACATGAACAGGAATAAGGGATACCAACAGAACAAACTATTTGGAACCAACCAGAAAAGACTATACAGCCAACTAAGAGGGGAAGACAACCACCAAGAAATTCCTGAACCCGAACCAAGTAAGAGACTCTGGGAAAACATATGGAGTAATCCGGTATCACACAACAAACATGCAACATGGTTCCAGGAAGTCAAGGCAGAAGAAACAGGGAGAATAAAACAAAGATTCACTGACATCACGACAGACACAGTCAGACACCAACTAAAGAAAATGCCCAACTGGAAAGCCCCAGGTCCCGATGAAGTCCATGGATACTGGCTCAAAACCTTCAAGGCCCTACACCCAAGAATAGCAGAACAACTCCAGCATTTTATCATAAATCACCATGTGCCCAAATGGATGACCACAGGAAGAACATCCTTACTCCAGAAAGATAAGAGTAAGGGAAATATAGCCAGTAACTACAGGCCTATCACCTGCCTACCAATAATGTGGAAGTTATTAACAGGTATCATCAGTGAAAGGCTATACAACTACCTAGAGGAACAAACACCATCCCCCACCAACAGAAAGGCTGCAGAAGGAAGTGTAGGGGCACAAAAGACCAGCTCCTGATAGACAAAATGGTAATGAAGAACAGTAAGAGAAGGAAAACCAACCTAAACATGGCATGGATAGACTATAAGAAAGCCTTCGACATGATACCACACACATGGCTAATAGAATGCCTGAAAATATATGGGGCAGAGGAAAACACCATCAGATTACTCAAAAATACAATGCGCAACTGGAATACAATATTTACAAGCTCTGGAATAAGACTAGCAGAGGTTAATATCAGGAGGGGGATCTTCCAGGGCGACTCACTGCCCCCACTAATCTTCGTAGTAGCCATGATTCCCATGACAAAAGTACTGCAGAAGATGGATGCTGGGTACCAACTCAAGAAAAGAGGCAACAGAATTAACCATCTGATGTTCATGGACGACATCAAGCTGTATAGTAAGAGCATCAAGGAAATAGATACCCTAATCCAGACTGTAAGGATTGTATCTGGGGACATCAGGATGGAGTTTGGAATAAAAAAATATGCCTTAATCAACATACAAAAGGGCAAAGTAACAAGGACCGAAGGGATAAAGCTACCAGATGGGAGCAACATCAAACACATAAATGAGACGGGATATAAAACACCAAGAGATGAAGGACACGATCAAGAAAGAATATATGCAGAGACTCAAGGCGATACTCAAGTCAAAACTCAACGCCGGAAATATGATAAAAGCCATACACACATGGGCAGTTCCAGTAATCAGATATAGTGCAGGAATAGTAGAATGGACGAAGGCAGAACTCCGCAACATAGACCAGAAAACTAGGAAACATATGACAATACACAAAGTATTACACCCAAGAGCAAATACGGACAGACTATACATAACACGAAAGGAAGGAGGGAGAGGACTACTAAGCATAGAGGACTGCGTCAACATCGAGAACAGAGCACTGGGGCAATATCTGAAAACCAGTGAAGACGAGTGGCTCAAGAGTGCATGGGAAGAAGGACTGACAAAAGTAGACTAAGACCCAGAAATATACAGAGACAGGAGAATGACAAACAGAACAGAGGACTGGCACAACAAACCAATGCACGGACAATAAATGAGACAGACTAAAGAACTGGCCAGTGATGACACATGGCAATGGTTACAGAGGGGGAGAGCTCAAGAAGGAAATGGAAGGAATGATAACAGCGGCACAAGATCAGGCCCTAAGAACCAGATATATCCAAAGAACAATAGATGGAAATAACATCTCTCCCATATGTAGGAAGTGCAATACGAAAAATGAGACCATAAACCACATAGCAAGCGAATGTCCGGCACTTGCACAGAACCAGTACCAAAAGAGGTATGAATCAGTGGCAAAAGTCCTCCACTGGAGCCTGTGCAAGAAACACCAGCTACCTTGCAGTAATAAGTGGTACGAGCACCAACCTGAAGGAGTGATAGAAAACGATCAGGCAAAGATCCTCTGGGTTACTATGGTATCAGAACGGATAGGGT
>NC_061092.1:32899764-32919058 GCF_015104395.2 Macrobrachium nipponense | reverse complement strand
GATGAAGCAAATATCCTCGGGGACTGTGGTATTAAATAAACAGGTGATATGTGCTAATTGACCACGTGGTGTTGACGTGGTGTTGATTACCAACATTAGAAAGAAAGTATCACTCATTGATGTCGCAATACCATGTGACATCAGAGTAGAAGGGAAAAGATTGAAAAGTATCACGATAGAGAGAGAGAGAGAGGGAGAGAGAGACGAGAGAGAGAGAGAGAGAGAGAGAGAGAGAGAGAGAGAGAGAGAGAACTTTGATATCATAGTATATCTGTAAAGACTGATATATAATTATGTACACTGATCTTGACCCTGCATGTGAAAATAACCTCTATAGGCACTCTACTAATGTGTTTAAGTAGTGCCAAGGAATAGTCAGAATCCAGATTTCGAATAAAATTTGACCCTTGAAAAACCCTACAGGTTATACAACGAATATTCAGCTACGGCCTCTGGCATCTTTGAATAAAAATAAAAATTGATTTTCATAATTACCTACTTTAGACTTGCTAAACTTGGGTGCGTTGTTCAGCGGCTTAAGCAACAACGAGAAATCATAATTATGAAAATAGATCTACATTATATTAATGCAGCTGAGGCAGCAAATACTTTTAATCAAACAAGTTAAAAGATGGTTTACTTCATGAAAAGAGTTAAAAGTAATGAAATAATATCAATGTAAATTAAAATTATAAAATATAAATAAAACAATGAATAAAAAAAAATAATATATAAATGAATAAAAATAAATTGATAAAAAAAAAATTAAATAAAAAACAAAAATAAATAAAAATAAAAAATTGAAAATAAATAAATAAAATAGATTAAAAATAAATGAATAAATAAATAAAATAAATAAATAAATAAAAATAAATAAAAAACTTAATACAAGCATCAAAATAAATAAATAAATATATAAACAAAAATATATAAATAAAAATAAATAAATATTTAAAAAAATTTTTCAAAATCAATGAAAATAAATAAATGCATAAAAGTAAATAAATAAATAAATAAAATAATAAATAAATAAATAATAAAAATAAGTAATAAATAAAAATAAAATAATGAATAAAAATAAATCAATATATAAATAGAAATAAACAAGAAAAAAATAAAATAAATAAAAAAATAATATATACCTAATAAATAAATAAATAAATAAATAAATAAATAAATATATCACAATAAATAAATAATTAAATAATAAAAATAAATAATAAATGAAGAAATAAATAAATATCAATAATAAAGAAATAAAAAAAAAAATAAATGAATAATAAAAAATAACTAATAAATAAAAATAAATCAATAGATAAATAAATTAATAAATAAACATATATATATATAGTATATATATATATATATATATATATATATATATATATATATATATATAAAAAATGAATAAAAAATGCAAAAAACACATATATTAAAAAAAAATAACAATAATTATTTAAAAATAATACATAAACAAAAATAAATAAATGGAAATAAATAAAATAATAAATATATAAAAATAAAAATAAATAAATACATAAATAATAAAAAAGGAAAAAATCAATATGTAAAAATAAATAATAAATAATAATAAAGATAAATAAAATAAATACTTAAATAAAAATTATAAAAATTAAGAAATAAATAGATAAAAATAAATATATAAAAATAAATATATAAAAAATAAACAAGATATAAATAAAAATATACATAAAAACTAAAAAATTTATAAAAATGAATAAATAAACATATATATAAATAACTAACTGAATAATTAAATAAATAAATAAAAATAAATAAATAAACGAAAATAGATAAAATAAGTAAAATAAAAACTAAAAATATATAAGTATAAAGGATAAAAATAATGAAAATAAAAATCAATAATAATAATAAAAAAAATCAATGAAAATAAATAAATACATAAAAATATATGAATATAATAAAACGAATAAGTAAACAACTAATAAAAGAATAAGTAAAAAAATAAAAATAAATAACAATAAATAAATAAAATAAATAAATAAATAAAAATAAATAAATAAGTTATCAAAATTACATAAATAAATAAAAAATAAAAAAACTAATAAATAATAATTAAAAAATTGGTCAATAAATAAAAGTATATAGATAAATAAATAAATGGAAATAAGTAAAAATAAATATAAATAATAATTAAAATATATGAAAATTAATACAATATACAAAGTAAACAAAATGAAAAAATATAAATTGATAAAAAGTAAAAGTAAATAAATTTATATGTTAAATAATTAAAAAATAAAAATAAAAAATAAAAATAAAAATAATCAATAGACAAAAACATAAATTAATAAAAAAAAATAAAAATAAATAAAATTAAACAAACAAAAAATAAATAAATAAATAAAAAAAATAAAAATATATAAATGAAAAATAATTAAATAAATACAATCATATATGTAAACAAAAAAATGAATATTTTAAACAAAAAATAAATAAAAACATGAAAAATAATAATAAAACTAAAATAAATATAATGCACATGAAAAAAACATAAAAATAAAAAGAAATAAACAAATAAACATAAACAAAGCAAAAATAATAAATAACATAAAAAATATTAAAATCAAAATATATAAAATAATAAAAAATTAAATAAAACTAATATAATAATAAATTGAAATAGAAATACTTAAGAAAATCATTAATTTAACTGAAATCAAATAAAAATGATATAAAAATAATAAGTAAAATAAATAATAATAATAATATAATATAATAATAATAAAATAAAAGTAATAAATAGAAATAAAAACAATAATAATATATAAAATAAATCGAAAAATATAAATTAAAAATAATAATTAGAAAATAAAATAATAATAATAATAATAATAATAATAATAATAATAATAATAATAATAATAATAATAATAATAATAATAATAATAATAATAATAATAAGACTAGCAGAGGTTAATATCAGGAGAGGGATCTTCCAGGGCGACTCACTGTCCCCACTACTCTTCGTAGTAGCCATGATTCCCATGACAAAAGTACTACAGAAGATGGATGCCGGGTACCAACTCAAGAAAAGAGGCAACAAAATCAACCATCTGATGTTCATGGACGACATCAAGCTGTATGGTAAGAGCATCAAGGAAATAGATACCCTAATCCAGACTGTAAGGATTGTATCTGGGGACATCAGGATGGAGTTTGGAATAGAAAAATGCGCCTTAGTCAACATACAAAAAGGCAAAGTAACGAGAACTGAAGGGATAAAGCTACCAGATGGGAGCAACATCAAACACATAGATGAGACAGGATACAAATACCTGGGAATAATGGAAGGAGGAGATATAAAACACCAAGAGATGAAGGACACGATCAGGAAAGAATATATGCAGAGACTCAAGGCGATACTCAAGTCAAAACTCAACGCCGGAAATATGATAAAAGCCATAAACACTGGGCAGTGCCAGTAATCAGATACAGCAAGCAGGAATAGAATGGAAGGACGAAGGCAGAATCCGCAGCATAGATCAGAAAACCAGGAAACAAATGACAATACACAAAGCACTACACCCAAGAGCAAATACGGACAGACTATACATAACACGAAAGGAAGGAGGGAGAGGACTACTAAGTATAGAGGACTGCGTCAACATCGAAAACAGAGCACTGGGGCAATATCTGAAAACCAGTGAAGACGAGTGGCTAAAGAGTGCATGGGAAGAAGGACTAATAAAAGTAGACGAAGACCAAGAAATATACAGAGACAGGAGAAAGACAGAAAGAACAGAGGACTGGCACAACAAACCAATGCACGGACAATACATGAGACAGACTAAAGAACTAGCCAGCGATGACAATTGGCAATGGCTACAGAGGGGAGAGCTAAAGAAGGAAACTGAAGGAATGATACAGCGGCCAACAAAGATCAGGCCTAAGAACCAGATATGTTCAAAGTACGATAGACGGAAATAACATCTCTCCATATGTAGGAAGTGCAATACGAAAAATGAAACCATAAACCACATAGCAAGTGAATGCCCGGCACTTGCACAGAACCAGTACAAAAAGAGGCATGATTCAGTGGCAAAAGCCCTCCACTGGAGCCTGTGCAAGAAACATCAGCTACCTTGCAGTAATAAGTGGTACGAGCACCAACCTGAAGGAGTGATAGAAAACGATCAGGCAAAGATCCTCTGGGACTATGGTATCAGAACGGATAGGGTGATACGTGCAAACAGACCAGACGTGACGTTGATTGACAAAGTCAAGAAGAAAGTATCACTCATTGATGTCGCAATACCATGGGACACCAGAGTTGAAGAGAAAGAGAGGGAAAAAATGAAAAAATATAAGTATCAGATCTGAAAATAGAAATAAGAAGGATATGGGATATGCCAGTGGAAATCGTACCCATAATCATAGGAGCACTAGGCACGATCCCAAGATCCCTGAAAAGGAATCTAGAAAAACTAGAGGCTGAAGTAGCTCAGGATCATGCAGAAGAGTGTGATTCCTAGAAACGGCACACATAGTAAGAAAAGTGATGGACTCCTAAGGAGGCAGGATGCAACCCGGAACCCCACACTATAAATACCACCCAGTCGAATTGGAGGACTGTGATAGAGCAAAACAAAAAAAAAAAAAAAAAAAAAAAAAAAAAAAAAATAATAATAATAATAATAATAATAATTAATAATGATAAGCAGAATCCTGGAATATACGTATATAGGGCAGAGGAAAGCACCATCAGCTTCCTCAAAAATAAAATGGGCAACTGGAATGCAGTATCTACAAGGTCTGGATAAGACTAGGAGAGGTTAACATCAGGAGAGGGATCTCCAGGGTTAACTGTCCCCAAACCTCTTCGTAGTAGCCATTATTTACATGACAAAGGTACTACAGAAGATGGACCCAAGCACGACTTCAGCAAGAGTTTCTACTTGTGCAAAGTGCATGGGCACACAGCTTCCCGGCCGAGATGCCCCAAGAAAGCAGCTGCCGTTACTGCCATTGCAATGACAGGGACGACAATCCTTTAGTTCTAATATGCCCTCCAGCGCCGGGCCTGTAATGCTGCCCTCCTAGAGATCGCTATCCTGCCCACTATGTCCGAGTTTTCGATGACAGTGATGAGCAGATATCCATCATTCGCGAGGATGGGATTCCTTACGGAGCTCGGGTTGACACCCACCAATTCCTCACAAAGAAAAGCCTCAACCGCGTTAATATGTGCTTACCTACTATTTGGTCGAGAGTTACACGACCTCACCGATCTAAGGTATGTACTATGGAAGTTATACCGTCCTGCTAGGACATGATTTGAAGCCTCCTCCTACTTTCACAGTACCAGGGCCCCCGCCCTTTCTTACATACCTCCAGACCAATCCTACAGTCCTCCAAGAACCAAGGTATCTGGAGAGAGAGGTAGCGTCATCCTCAATCAATATCCCAGAAGCCTCTTTGTACTTTGCTGAACATCTGTACAAGAAGTCTCCTGATGTTTGGTGCGAGCGTGATTCTTTATAGCCCCCTCCTGGGCGTGGCAGGAGAGCCTCTTACACAGGTGCATGCTGGTCATACCAAAGGTAGGCACAAGTAAGGTGGTTGCATCTGGAGGAAGGAAATCGGCTTGTCATCTCTTGCCTGCCTAGTCCGACGGTCCCATTACACCTGGGCGGCTGTTGCGATGAAATGACGTCATACTACAGATATGACGTCATATACCGAAATATTTCTTGAAAATCAATGAAAATCTAAATATATCTTTATGTTTTCCTGTTTTATGAGGCACCACACACCATAATTTAATTTATCTATGTTAAAATGTCAATATAGTTTTTCAAAAAGACCGACTTCCCTCTTTGACATTTGAAAGGTCGCGAGCAGTGTAGAAATGGGGAGGAGCTTAGTGATAGAAAACGATCCAGCAAATATCCTCGGAGACTGGTATCAATACATATGTATGTACACTGATCTTGACCCGGCATGTGAAAATGGCCTCGATAGTTGTTTCTAAACTGCCTGTTTAACTAGTGTCATGGAATAGTCAGAATCCTGACTTCGAATAAAAATGAATGTTTAATAACAGACTATGGCATCTTTGAATAAAATTAAATTGCCTTTCATAATTACCTGTCTTAGACATGCCAACCTTCGGTGTATTGTTCAGCAGTTTGAGCAACAAAGTGAAAATCATAATCATGAAAACAGACCTACATAATATTTAATTTAAAGTTTAAAAGATGGTTTACTTCAAGAATAAAGGTAAAAATAATGAAATATCAAAATAAATTAAAATTAAAAAATACAAATAAAAATAATAAGTAAATAAAATGAACAAATAAATATATAAATAAAAATAAATAAAGGAAATAAAATAAAAATAAAAATAAGTAAAATTAAATAAAAATAAAAGTGAATAAATAAATAAATATAAAATAATAAATAAATAATCAAAAACAAATAAATGAATGAATAAATAAATAAATAAAGAATAACTAAACTAAAAGAAATAAAAAATGAATAATAAATAATAAAATGAATAAAGAAGTAATAAATAAAAAAATAAATAAATAAATAAAAATAAATCAATATATAAATAAAAACAAATAAAAAATAAAAAATAATAAATAAATACAATAAATCTAATAGATATATAATAATAAATAATAAAAATAAATGAACGAATAAATAAATAAATAAATGAATAAAAATAAATAAATGAAAATAAATAAATAATTAAATAAAAATAATTAAATTAATAGATAAACATATATCTGAATAAATAAAAGGATAAATAAATAAAATGAAAATAGATTTAAAAAAATGAATAAATGAAAATAAAAAAAAATAATAAAAATAACAGAAAAATAGGTGATAAAAAAGAATTCTATATCAATAAAAATAACTAAATATAATAAATAAAAAATAAAAAATAATAATAAAAGTAAATAAATTAATAAAATAAAAAATAATAAAATAAAATTAAAAATTAAAAAAACATAGAAATATAATTAATAATGAATAAACAAATAAAATAATAAGTTAAAATAAATAATACATAGAGATAAATTAATTAGTAAAAATGAAAAAATAAATATATGAATGCAAATAAATAAATAAAGAAATACATGAATAAATGAAAAATTAATAAATATATAAATAAAAATGAATATATACAATAAATATATAAAACAAAATGAATAATTGAAATATATAAGCAAAAATAAATAAAAACATAAAAATAAATAAATTATTAAAAACGAGAATAAAAACAAATATTTATAAGAATAAAAATAAAAAAAAATTAAAAATATATAAATAAATAAATAAAAATATAGGGGAAAAATATATAAATAATGAATAAATAAATAAATAGAAATAAATAAAAATAAATATAGAAAATAAATAAATGAAAATATAAAAAATAATTAAAATATAAAAAATGCAAATAGTAAAATGAATAAAAAATGATAAATGAAAAAAATATTAAAATAATAATATATAAATAAAACTAAATAATAATAAATATAGATAAAAATCAATTACTAAAAATAAATAGATAAATAAAACAAAAATAAACAAAAATAAATAATTAAATGAAAAAATTATTATGTAAATATGATTAAATACATAAACAAGATAAATTAATATTTATACATAAAGAATGAAACAGAATAATAAGAATAAGATAGATATAAGCACATGAAAAAATCATAAAAATAAAATAAGAATAATGAAAATAAAATGATGATAATAAAAAAATAAAATTTAAAAAAATATAAAAGAAATAAATTAAATAAAACATTAAAAAATAACATATAAAATAATAATATATATAAACTAATAAAATATAATAAATAAAAATAAAAAAAAAATATTTAAGATAATAAATTTAATTTAAACGAAATAAAATGATGAAATAATGATGAGTAAAATACAAATAATAATAATAAAAAATAAAAAAAATATATATAATAAAAAAGAAATAAAAACAATACTAATAACTATAACAAATATAAAAATAAAAATGAAAAAATAATAATGAGAACAATAAAATAATAGTAATAAGCAGAATCCTTGAACACATATGGGGCAGAGGAAAGCACCTTCAGCTTTCTCAAAAATAAAATGGGCAATATGTACTATGGAGGTTATACCGTCCTGCTAGGACAAAATATGAAGCCTCCTCCTACCTTTTCACAGTCCCAGGGTCCCCGCCCGTTTCTTACATACCTCCAGACATATTCTACAGTCCTCCAAGAACGTAGGTATCTACAGAGAGAGGTAGCGTCAACCTCACTCAATATCCCAGAAGCCTCTATTTGTACTTTGCTGAACATTTGTACAAGAAGTCTCCTGATGTTTGGTGCAGTCGTGGTTCTTTATAGACCCCTCCTGGGCGTGGTACGAGTCTCTTACATTGGCGTATGCTGGTCATACCATAGGTGGGCATAAGTAAGGTGGTTGCATCTGGAGCGAAGGAAATCGGCTTGTCATCTATTGCCTACCTAGGCCACGCCCCCTTTACACCTGGCCGACTGTGCGATGAAGGCAGGCTTGTAGTAATTATAATTTAATTGAAATGCTATTAATTACACATTCTTAGGGTAACTGTAATAATAATTCTTCATAGAAATCACTGCATAATATTAATTCTAGTTGTAAATAAATAAATAAATGAAGATAAATAAACCCTCCTGGGTGTGGTAGGAGAGTTTCTTACACAGGCGCAGGCTGGTCATATCATAGGTGGGCATAAGTAAGGTGGCTACATCTGGAGCAAAGGAAATCGGCTTGTCATCATCTCTTGCTTGCTTATGCCACGCCTCTTTTACACCTGGGCGGCTGTGGGATGAAGGCAGGCTTGTAGTAATTGTAATTCAATTGAAATGTTATTCATTCCACATTTTTAAGGTAACTGTAATTGTAGTTCTTTAAAGAAATCTCTTTTTTATATTAACTTTAGTAGTAACTGAAATTTGCTATACGATGAAGACGTCATACTACAGATGTGACGTCACCTGCCGAAATATTTCTTGGACATCAATGAAAATCTAAACATTTCCTTATTTTTTTTCCTGATTTATGTGGCCCCACCAGATACCATGATTTAGCTATGTTAAAAGGTCAATATAGTTAAAAAGACCGCCTTTCCTCTTTGAGAACTGAAGTATGACGAGCAGACTATAAATGGGGGGGAGGAGCTTAGTGATAGAAAACGATCAAGCAAACTATCCTCGGGGACTGGTATGTATCAATACACAAAAGGTGATATGTGCCAATAGACCACAGCGTGGCAGATAAGAGTGATTTTTTAGAAAAATCGTGCAAATGATGATGCAAGCATCAAATTTGGCACAATTGTTCTCTAAGGGATACTAATCTAATCTGCCCGATTGGCCAATTGAAAATCCAAAATGGCGGCCATTTTTTAAGATGGCCGCCAAAATAACCACCTGACGTTGATGTTTTGTTAAAAATATTTACAGTTGTCCGAACTGCATGATCTAAGTGCGGATTCCTATGTTTTTAAGCCTGCTGATGTATATTTTCTAGTTTATAACATGGTTAAGGCACTGTATTAAAGGGGTGATTGTCGGGCACTACCAAGGCATATTGGTGACATCACAGCTGTGAAACTCAGCATGTGGTTCAGTGTTAGCTAAGTAGGGAATTTATGTTGGTATCATACTGCAACAACCTGCTAGTATCCCAAATACTGCCTAATCAACCCCAAATCAGTTAGGCGGCTACACCTGAATGGACAGGACGTGCCAGCGTGAGAGAGCCGGTACCAAGGCTAACAGGGTTTTAGTATCTGGAGGTGGTGTACAGATCACATGGGACTTAGGACACTGGACGAATGATCGGACTAGGTGTATGGCACAGTGCAAGAACCTAGTTCTATCCCATACAGGAAAGCGCCTATTGTATATTACAGGACATAAGAGGCCTATTGTACTATCACATGTACAGGGTGGTAAAAGGATAAACCCTCGACCCTGAATGTCATCGTAATCAAGGATGCGAACTCTACTGGACGATCATGGAAAACAGACTGGACCAAGTGTTGCCTATGTCAGGAGGTTAAGAAAGAAGATCTAAAATCTCCCCAGGCCAATCCTGCCAGAAGAGGGGATGATGGATATTTGAACCTGGCAAAGAATATTCCTCTGTTTCACTCACTCAATGGGCTACCAATCAAGCTGGACCCTGCAAGACTTGACGAAGGTTCTGGGATAGAGGAAACATTGAGAAAAAATAAGGCACAATATCATGAGAGCTGCAGGCTTCTGTTCAACAACACAAAGTTACAATGAGCTGAAAAGAGAGCAAGTCATGTAGGTCCTAGTGATGAGGGCAGTAGAAGTAAGTTTCCACGAAAGCTCCAAGAAACTAAAACAAAAGAATGCTTCTTCTGTGAAACTGAAGGAGTGGAGCTTAGAGAAGCAATGACAATGCATGTAAATAGGAGAATAAATGAATGTGCCATAACACTCAGTGATACAAAACTTCTCGCCAAACTATGTGCAGGAGATGTCGTAGCCCAAGAAGTGAAATAGCACCCTGGCTGTTTGGTGGCATTGTATAACCAAGAACGGGCATATCTAAAGGCGCAGGAGCAAGAAAAAGCACAGGAAGGATGTATATCCAATTGCTTTCTCAGAACTAGTCACCTACATCTGCGAGATGAAAAATGGCAGTGAGAGGCCACCGATTTTCAAGCTTGCTCATTTGACCAAGCTTTACAAGTAGAGGCTGGAACAGCTTGGTGTTGACTTGTCTGATGTTCATCCTACTTGACTCAAGGATCAGCTGCTTTTGCACATTCCACAGCTGCAAGCTAATTGCCAAGGACGAGAAATTCTGTTGGTTGTTGAAACTGATGTAGGTTCAATCCTATCAGAAGCATCTCGTTATGGTGAAGCGATCCATCTAGCAAAAGCAGCTGGGATAATAAGACAAGACATGCTCCGTCAGAAGTCGAATTTCAGCAGCTATTTTCAAGACAAAGATTTACAACAGGCTGTGCCACCATCACAAACACAGTGGAAGTGGCAAGAATATGGAGAGGACAAGTTCGTTGTCATGTTCAGAGGCCTTCCTATAGAAATGGCTTCACTGAGATCGATAGGAACATTACTACGAGACAGTGGGATGACCAGTGCCATTGTGGAAGCAGGGGTGGCCTCATCTGGTACATCAGAGTCTTACCTGTCTGCATCCAGTGTCGCAAAGACAAGACAAGCACACCAGATTACAGCATGCAGCTTGTACAAACTGATGAAGGCATATCACGATTTCTGCTCTGAAGGGTCTAGCACATCAGAAATAACCTTTGAGGATTGATGTGAAAAACGGAAGAAAGAGAGCCTGCAGTTCCAATTCTGGAGTCTGGTTCTGGACATCGAACTCACGATATTCACCCTCATCCACTCATTCAGAGAGGGAGACTTCAACTTGTACTGTGAAGCACTTTCAGAACTGGTGTCTTACTTCTTTGCAAATAACAATGTTAACTATGCCCGGTGGATCACTATTCACCTAAGAGATATGATGTCACTCGAACAACATCCAGACGTGGCCAAGAAGTTTCACAATGGTAACTTTGTCATCCACAAGTCGAGAAGAGAATTCTCTGGCATGGCGATTGATTAAGCGCACGAGCACAATAATGCAGTGATCAAAGGTGATGGAGGAGCAATTGGGTCTACAGAAGCCCGTCAGCACTTTGCAGGTGGATGGTCGCTGGACCTGAAGTTAGTTGTCTACTAGCTGGATACGAGGCCATGTCTGGTATGAAGGATGCCACATACAGCAGCACACACCACGAGCAGACGCCGAGTGCCCAGAAATCTTTCTTTAAAAAGGTGAAATCACTCTCTGTGGTGATGCAGGAGATGGGTAACCCATTCCAAGAAGAATCAGCAGACCTGATGGTGTTCGATACAAAGAACATTGCAGACCCAAATCTAGCTGAAATGGTAGCTACACATCACTGGCGAGGCAAAGAGCAGTTCCTATCATTTATGAAAGGGCCAGAGGAATGAAGCTGAAAGTCTTTTCTATCATCCAAACAAGAACAGGCTGAGGGAATTTCTAAGGAGAAAGTCCTAAAAAGATGACTGATCAGTTATTCTCGCGACTGTTCATCTCAAGCTAGAACAGACAGTATGACTTGCAAGAATTCTTCAAGCACAAGAATCAGTCATACCCTGCATCTCTCAGTGACAGCGGCAAGCTTCATACGTGTCAGAAGTGACAGCTGGTTGAAATTCTTGAAGCGGAGTGGGAGAACCAAAGAGAGATACACTTATCAATGATGGCTCAGCACTTATCAATTCCACACCTCCATGTACTCCAAAGACATTTAATGGCTATGCAAAAGAAGACATCATCCCAAAGGTGGATTCCTATGGTGCTCAGTACAAGCAGGTGGACATAGTCTTTGATGTATACAAGAAATCAAGTCTGAAATCAGAGACGAGGTAAAATAGCGGGAAAGGAATCAGAAGAAGGGACAGGAACAAGCAAGACACAGGGAAAACTGGCAAAGCTTCCTTCGTGACCCCAGCAACAAGACTGAACTGTTTCACTTTCTGGCCAAAAAGATGTGTAAAGCAGAAACGACAAGCACAGTGATCGTCACAAAAGGAGAGATGCTATTAGCAACACAGTGAAGTCTCTGCATGCTGTGTCCCCATGTTATCACGAAGAAGCTGACAGTCAAATACCTGTTCACACTAGGGATGGAACGACTGACCGGAGCAAGTCTATAATCATCAAAGCTAATGACACAGATGTGCCAGTCATAGCAATATCTGTACTGCCATATTTCCAGAAAACTAGGTCTTCAGGAAATGTGGATTGCCTTTGGCCAAGGAGCCCATATGCGATGGATTCCAGTCCATGAGGTAGTTTCTGCAATTGGGCTTGAGAAAACTAGAGGGATCCCCAATTTTCACGTATTCACTGGATGTGACATTGAGTCTGCCTTCTGTGGGAAAGCAAAGAAATCTGCATGCAGACTTGGAATGTATTTAATATTTCTTAGCCAGCATCCAACACTGATTCGTGATCTTGACATGCAGAAGCTGGAAAGATTCGTTGTCCTCATGTACGACAGATCAAATGCTGCCGCTGGGGTGGACGAAGCAGACTAGATCTGTTTGCCCACAAGCAGAGGCCGTACACCTCAATTCTAACAACACAGGCAGCCTTCAGAGAACATGCTACTCGTGCAGCTTACCAGGCTGGGATCATCTGAGGCCAGGCAACCCACCGGGATCCACACATGAGCAGTCCAGCTGAATGGGGGTGGAGACAGAAAGGGGAAGCATGGCAGATACATTGACAAAGTGCTCCTGTAAGAAGATTTGCAAAGGAAGATGCAAGTGCTCTCAGGCAGAGCTGCCTTGCACATCACTCTGCAGCTGTATATGTGAACAGTAGCAGATCGAGAAATAGCAGAATAAGTCTAAGTAATCACCCCAAAATCTCAAATTGTCAACCACTACATTTTGATAGTCAAACTTAGAGAATCCCATTTCTAGAATAATGACATGGGACCCATCTGAAACAAAGAGACATATCCATTATATTCCCCACCACACAATGTTAAATAAATGTATACACTTCACTCTTCTCTCTTTTTAGAGGCAACTGTTTTTAAGTCATTTAAATATGTGCCATACCTTTTTTTGATGGGTTTGTACCAGCACCGGATGTCCTCTGAACCGTCTTCCTCCTCTCAAAGAATGTGTCCTTTCTATTAAGTGTCTTGAGCGTTGGACCTATCATGCATGCACAAATGGATGTATACATCTGCCACACCCTAAGCTCCCCATGGCAACTGTTTGAACAGCCATAGGCCCCGCAATGAACACTCATCAAATTCCTTCGTTTCCAAGAAGGCTATCTCTAGGTGTCTCTGTCTCCAAGCTAGAAAAACTGATACCACATAAAACACTGAAACATTAATTTCTTCTTTTAATATATATATATACATATATATATATATATATATATATATACATATATATATATATATATATATATATATATATATGTATTATATATATATATATATATATTCACATAAAAATATATATATATATATATATATATATATATATATATATATATATATATATATATTTATATGTTGCAACAAATCACTGTAGACGTGTGATGATCATATATGCATACAGCCAGGAGAAGGGTGAAATGAAATGACTTGAACCGAGCGCTTTCATGTATTTCTACACCTCATCAGGGTTCAGGTACAAGTGCCAAGAAAACAAATACAGAGTCACAAGAAGACTTCGTGGCAAGACAAACAACGCTAACAACTACCAGACAGTTCTAATACCTAATAGCCTACTTGTTTTAAAATACCCTTCTTTAAAATTTCATCAACTTTGTACAAACCTAGGCTGATATTCAATAAATTATCACAGTCTTGTTTAATTATACATGATTCTATTAAATTTCTTTTCACCAAATCTCTACAAAACATAATTTCCTTTGAGTCTGTCCAGTTAATACCATGATCACTATTATTCATATGCACAAATAATGCGTTTGACATATTACCAGTTCTTACATTATATTTGTGCTGTTTTAATCGAACTGTCAATGTCTTTCCACTTTGTCCCACGTAAGTTTTATTACAATTTTTGCACGGAATCTTATAAATACAACCTGTTCCATTTCCAGGTGAATTTCTAATCAGCCAGTTTCTAATAGTTCCTAGGGTTTTGAACACAACATTAATAACTAGTGGCTTGACTTGTATCGGGATGTTTATATTAAAGCATGTATAAAAAGGAAGCACTAAAAGGTTTTTGTTTTCGAACTTTTCAGTTTTTGTCAATCCATAAAACGTTTTTCGTGCCTTACAATAGGTGTTTTCAATAAAACTGTTTGGGTACCTCAAATTGCCAGCAATTTCACGTATCTTGTCAATTTCATGATCTAAAAATTCGGGGCTGCTGACCCGCAGGGCCCTTAAAAACATAGCAGAAAAAACAGCAGTCTTAGTTCTAAAAGGATGGTTTGAATAAAAATGTACATAAGAACAAATATTTGTGGGTTTCCTATAACAGAAAATTTGAACTTTCTATCAAATCTATGTACCAAAACATCTAAAAATGGCAATTTTCCTTCTTCTTCCCTCTCAAGGGTGAACTTTATGGAGGGCACTAGTGCATTTAGTCTACTAAGAAAGTTGTTTACGTTCTTTTTCACTGGGCCATGAACAAAAGATGTCATCCACATATCTTATCCATAACACACCTCTTGGCAATAAATTCGGTAAATATTTTCTTTCAAAAAACTCCATATATAGATTGCTAAGTATAGGAGAAAGAGGATTTCCCATGGCCATACCGAATTTCTGTTCATAATAATTACCATTAAAAGTAAACTTGCAACCTTTGATACACAATTTTATAAGTTCTATTAAAGTTTTGTGTGGCAATATGAACACATGTTTTTTCATTTCATCCTCCAGAAACTCTTAACAGGTCATCTATTGGCACCTTGTAAAAGAGAAGTAACGTCGAAACTCACCATTATAAAGTCATAATTTGGGTTAAAATTATTAAGACGACTGATAAAATCTAACATTATTTTCGAGAGAACATCCCGAGACCGTCCCCACTAGTGGTGTAAGTATTTCAACAAGCCATTTTGATAGTTTATATGCAAAAGACCAACAGAGCTTATAATAGGTCTTACTGGATTACCTTTTTATGCGTTTTTATAGTACCATACAGATAAGGAGAAGAAGTTGGGCAAATAGTTAGAAATTTTTGTACTAAATCCTTATGGTTATACAAGAGTTTCTTAATATTCTTGTTAAACTGAGCATTATCATTTTCTAAAGTACTGTTTCTCAGTCGGATATAGGTAGTATGATCGTCTAACAGTTCGTACATTTTTCTCTCATATTCAGTTTTATCCAATATAACCAGAGCACTTGACTTATCTGCTTTCGTGACGTGGAGAGTGTTATCTTTCTTAATTTTCTTGTAAGTTTCAAAAAACCTCTTTGGAATAGTAGGTGATATACCCAATCCAGCAATACCGTATATCATACCCTTGCAGATATTCAGTTTGTCAATAGGGATGTTGCTGAACTTTTCCAATTGACAGAAGGCATTACCTATTTCCAACCAATCAATATCATTGTTAACAGAAAAATTCAAACCATAACCCAGAGCTGAGATAGTTTATGTTATCAAAAGTTTTTGTAGATAAATTACATACAAATTCAGAATTGGCATGTTTAGTCCAATTACTATGTTTTACCAAGTTATTTAGCTTTCTATCTAGCCTAATTTGCAATTTATTACACTCACATCTCATTTTATTATAACAAAAGTCATATAATACATTATTCCAATCTGTGGGGCATACATTATTAAAATTGTTCTTATCATATCTGAGTTTTTTGAAACAAGCATTTACATCCAGTTTACAAATATCGATATGCTTCTTTAAAATCCCGCGATGGTAGTCCTCAAATGGAGTGGTTGCTAGAAGGTCCAGACGTCTGGTAGTAAGTGACTTCGGCATAACTTGTTCATCCAAACATCGGTTGAGGAATCGGCATCTAATTTTCGTTTTGTGCGCCTGAACAAGAGAAGTAGCAAACTTATCCACGAAGTTCTTGATGGTAGGAAAAAGCATTCCAAAGTTACGATAGGTGGTGAAGAGGCGTCTGGCGTCCATACTGCAACAAATCACTGTAGACGTGTGATGATCATATATGCATACAGCCAGGAGAAGGGTGAAATGAAATGACTTGAACCGAGCGCTTTCATGTATTTCTACACCTCATCAGGGTTCAGGTACAAGTGCCAAGAAAACAAATACAGAGTCACAAGAAGACTTCGTGGCAAGACAAATGATGCTAAAAAACAAACAACGCTAACAACTACCAGACAGTTTCTAATACCTAATAGCCTACTTGTTTTAAAAATACCCTTCGTTAAAATCTCATCAACTTTGTACAAACCTAGGCTGATATTCAATAAATTATCACAGTCTTGTTTAATTATACATGATTCTATTAAATTTCTTTTCACCAAATCTCTACAAAACATAATTTCCTTTGAGTCTGTCCAGTTAATACCATGATCACTATTATTCATATGCACAAATAATGCATTTGACATATTACGTTTTATGGATTGACAAAAACTGAAAAGTTCGAAAACAAAAACTTTTTAGTGCTTCCTTTTTATACTAGCTTTAATAACATCCCGAGACAAGTCAAACCACTAGGTATTAATGTTGTGTTCAAAACTCTAGGAACTATTAGAAACTTGCTGATAAGAAATTCACCTGGAAATGGAACAGGTTGTATTTATAAGATTCCGTGCAAAAATTGTAATAAAACAAAAATTACGTGGGACAAAGTGGAAAGACATTGACAGTTCGATTAAAACAGCACAAATATAATGTAAGAACTGGTAATATGTCAAATGCATTATTTGTGCATATGAATAATAGTGATCATGGTATTAACTGGACAGACTCAAAGGAAATTATGTTTTGTAGAGATTTGGTGAAAAGAAATTTAATAGAATCATGTATAATTAAACAAGACTGTGATAATTTATTGAATATCAGCCTAGGTTTGTACAAAGTTGATGAGATTTTAACGAAGGGTATTTTAAAACAAGTAGGCTATTAGGTATTAGAACTGTCTGGTAGTTGTTAGCGTTGTTTGTTTTTTAGCATCATTTGTCTTGCCACGAAGTCTTCTTGTGACTCTGTATTTGTTTTCTTGGCACTTGTACCTGAACCCTGATGAGGTGTAGAAATACATGAAAGCGCTCGGTTCAAGTCATTTCATTTCACCCTTCTCCTGGCTGTATGCATATATGATCATCACACGTCTACAGTGATTTGTTGCAGTATGGACGCCAGACGCCTCTTCACCACCTATCGTAACTTTGGAATGCTTTTTCCTACCATCAAGAACTTCGTGGATAAGTTTGCTACTTCTCTTGTTCAGGCGCACAAAACGAAAATTAGATGCCGATTCCTCAACCGATGTTTGGATGAACAAGTTATGCCGAAGTCACTTACTACCAGACGTCTGGACCTTCTAGCAACCACTCCATTTGAGGACTACCATCGCGGGATTTTAAAGAAGCATATCGATATTTGTAAACTGGATGTAAATGCTTGTTTCAAAAAACTCAGATATGATAAGAACAATTTTAATAATGTATGCCCCACAGATTGGAATAATGTATTATATGACTTTTGTTATAATAAAATGAGATGTGAGTGTAATAAATTGCAAATTAGGCTAGATAGAAAGCTAAATAACTTGGTAAAACATAGTAATTGGACTAAACATGCCAATTCTGAATTTGTATGTAATTTATCTACAAAAACTTTTGATAACATAACTATCTCAGCTCTGGGTTATGGTTTGAATTTTTCTGTTAACAATAATATTGATTGGTTGGAAATAGGTAATGCCTTCTGTCAATTGGAAAAGTTCAGCAACATCCCTATTGACAAACTGAATATCTGCAAGGGTATGATATACGGTATTGCTGGATTGGGTATATCACCTACTATTCCAAAGAGGTTTTTTGAAACTTACAAGAAAATTAAGAAAGATAACACTCTCCACGTCACGAAAGCAGATAAGTCAAGTGCTCTGGTTATATTGGATAAAACTGAATATGAGAGAAAAATGTACGAACTGTTAGACGATCATACTACCTATATCCGACTGAGAAACAGTACTTTAGAAAATGATAATGCTCAGTTTAACAAGAATATTAAGAAACTCTTGTATAACCATAAGGATTTAGTACAAAAATTTCTAACTATTTGCCCAACTTCTCCTTATCTGTATGGTACTATAAAAACGCATAAACAAGGTAATCCAGTAAGACCTATTATAAGCTCTGTTGGTTCTTTTGCATATAAACTATCAAAATGGCTTGTTGAAATACTTACACCACTAGTGGGGACGGTCTCGTGGGATGTTCTCTCGAAAATAATGTAGATTTTATCAGTCTTAATTTTAACCCAAATTATGACTTTATAATGGTGAGTTTCGACGTTACTTCTCTTTTTACAAAGGTGCCAATAGATGACCTGTTAGAGTTTCTGGAGGATGAAATGAAAAACATGTGTTCATATTGCCACACAAAACTTTAATAGAACTTATAAAATTGTGTATCAAAGGTTGCAAGTTTACTTTTAATGGTAATTATTATGAACAGAAATTCGGTATGGCCATGGGAAATCCTCT
>NC_061092.1:32874764-32894764 GCF_015104395.2 Macrobrachium nipponense | reverse complement strand
TATGATCGAATTTTTAAAAATGTTTCGCAATGAGAGAACCTTGATTTTTATTCCCTAAAATAAAAAAAAAACACACACATTACATTCGGAAAATCTGGAAGTAACGCGATATGTTACCCATTTTAAAATATGAGCGAATTGTTGAACTGAGATTTGCCTCTGAAAATGTCACAAAAATTTGTTCTTATACTTTTCGGTACCTGGCGAAAAATAAAAAAGACGGTAAAATAAAAGAGAAAAGCCGAGAGAAAATCATTTCGAAATTAGAATAGCACTGAAAGGATCGAGAGATAAACGCGAACAGAAGGAATAAAAATCTCTGAAAACTCTGGAGGAAAAATCGAACTGCAATAGAATATTACCAAGAGATAAGAGAAAAAGGGACCTTTGATGGAAAAGGGAAAGAGAAAGTGAACAGGCTATGAAAAGGCAAAATTCAATAAAATAATAATGGAAAATGGAACACAATTCGAAGAATGGCAGAAATTAAAACACAGGGAAGATTAAAAACAATTCGGTGTGTTTCTCCATTAATGATAATTGCAGAGCTTGGATAACAAACTGACATTGGAAGTTGATATGAAAATCTCTCTCTCTCTCTCTCTCTCTCTCTCTCTCTCTCTCTTCTCTCTCTCTCTCTCTCTCTCTTTCTCTCTCTCTACCGGGCTTCGATAAATATGAAGACATGAGACGATAATCGAATGTCATGCAGCGATACCAACTAATCAGACGTCACTTGTTAGATATGGAGAAATGTTATTTTAAATTTGTACCGCTTACGAAGAGAGAGAGAGAGAGAGAGTTTGTTAGATAATCTGGAAGAAATTAAATTTTTATTAGTTGTAATTTGTACCACGAATATTCGCATTCGAATTTTTTTTTTTTTTTTTTTTTTTTTTTTTTTTTTTTTTTTTTTTTTTTTTAAGAACCTGGGAATGCTGATGGTAAAGAAGGGAGATCACGAAGGTATAGAGCAATTGCCCTTTGAAACCTAAGCCTTTGCTCTAAAATATGGTAAATTGACGTATTAGTAAGTTCCCCAAAAAATCCAAACCAATAGAAGATGCACGTAACAATTTTTGCCCACATCTGCGTGAAAACAGATCAAAATTAGTAGAGGAAATTCTGATAAAATGTCTCCTGTTAGTTTTGACTAGCAGGAGTTTTCCTTAGAAACTTTCTTTCTTCTCTCTGGGCGCAAACAGAAAGTCAAACCCCCTGAAAAACCATAAAATTATTATCGATGACAGCAACTTTTAAGCTAAAATCAACAATTCGTAATCGTCTCGCTACTCTCCTACACTAGTAGTAACTTCGTTTTGTAAGGAAGTAGTAGAAAAATTGATGTGTCTTGTAAGCTAAATGATGAACATTTCCTAAAGTTCCCCTTTTGATTCTTACTAATATTCTACGACATAACTGTAGACTCACTTTGTCTAGCATACTCTCAACCAAATACTCGTAGTTTACCCAAAGGCATAAAAGTCATGATTTTGACGAACTTGAGTTATAACGACAGCAGATAGTCTCGTTTTCTTCACAAGTGTTGTGGTCTTCACAATTATCAGTTATTCACTTGCAATACCAAACAATCAACTTGGAAACTGAACCACGGTCTTTTTTTATATGAACTTTGCAGGACAAATTTAATATTTTGAATACAGAGGGAAGACCGAAATTCAAGTTAAACTGTTAATGATAGTTTCATCTTGCTTATTATTATTATTATTATTATTGTCGTTGTTGTTGTTGTTGGAGAAACAAATCCCTAATTATGTATATGTACAAAAAATAAATCTGTACAGAAAGCTTTCGGGAAACTTCGATTCCTCGAAAGCTTTCTGTATAAATTTATCTTTAAATATATGTACATTTATTAGGGCTTGTGCCTTGTATGATAAGGCGCCCTATGAGGTAATGTTAGACTTGCGATAATCTATACGCTAAGTCGGTTGGTATTGCACTTCCATCTTCAATGGAGTGTCTTGGGGTTTGTAGATCACTTACGAAGTCGGTACTATCTTGTTGGTTATTACGACGATGTGTTAAACTCATGGTTCGGTGAGGAGGTTCTTGTAGAAAACACGAAGTATAAAAATAGATATATATTCTTCTGAAGTTTTACATGGTGAAGATCAGGTATGATTGTACAAGTCTTCTAATAACGATAGCTTGATCGCTTCTGCCAATGATGATGGCTAATCCTATTCCTCTACATGATAAAGCTTAGGTAAAGAGGTACAGGTCTTCTAATGACGATAGCTAACTCTGTTCTGCCTGTCTACCATCTCTGTTACAAGTTATGAAGGAACAGACAGTAGTTCGAACATATGAACATACATACAAATGACATACGAACACACAATCAAATGAGACACGCTACAGATCACGTAGGCCGTTTGAATTATAGGTCGGGGTAGTTGTCTCAAGCAGGGAGCTTGGACTAATGTTTATAAACAATTGAATGACTACAGGTGACGGCATGTTATCTTAGCCTACATACTTATTGTATACGTCATCTTTAGCGTCTCTAGTCTGATCACATTCCTGCAAGCAATCTTTTATATATATGGACTAACATTCCCTATTTTTATTATGTAAACACTTACATCAGCTCGGTCAGCTACCAAAACCAACCACTGAATATTACTCAAACTTGACTTGCATTTGACTTATAGGAGTGTGATACAGACACTATGTGAATATATATATATATATATATTAGTAAATAAAAATTCATGGTGTACATGAATTGATTCAAGTAATAAAATATAAAACAATGATATTGGTAAATAATAGTGATCACGTGATATATAATGATACAGTTTTTCACTTCATCTCATTAAGATACATATGCTACAGAAAATACTAATGTACTCTGATAATTGCATAGAATGAAGATTAACATGATAAAAATCATATTTTAACTGATAAAAAATTTCATATATGAATTGATAAAATTATTAATGTTTATGCTGATTGATTCGTTGATTTTTATGCTAAATGTTATATATCTGATTCATTAATTCATATACTAACTCATAAATAACTGCAGATATTGGTAAGATAAAAGGTAACAGATTGATTATAGGCTACCTGATTTGTTTATACATATGTATATGGATTCATATAATTATGATTAATATATGTGCACTTTAAATAGATTCCTATTGCGTACACGCAAAGATATATTTCGATTCCGTTATTTATGATCATTTATATATAGATTCCTAGTGCGTACACGCAAAAAATATATTTTGATTCTGTTATTTATGATCATTTATATATAGATTCCTAGTGCGTACACGCAAAAAATATATTTCGATTCTGTTATTTATGATCATTTATATATAGGATACATGACCGAGGTTATACTACTTCACATTTAACTAGCTTTCGAACCACTTTTCGTCCATTACACAGTTCCAGACAACCACCTATAGCCCAATGAAACGGCCGATTTCACAGGGTTAAAACAAGGGGAAAATTTGCCTGGGCGGGTCCAACGTTCTATTTTTGCGCTCATACTTATTCTCTGCATCCTAAGCTACACGATTACGTTCGCGATGAATAAAAAAACATCCCCAGCACGAGTCCTTCGCCAGCAAAGTAGAGTTGAATATCCTTCGGGTCGTAATTTGTCGGAAGTATGTCCCTTTCGTAGTCGATTTCCGACAGTCGCTGGAGCGTTCCGCATGAAAACGAGATTAACGACGAGATACGGTGTCGGTCGAAGAAGTCCATGATGGTGCTTATTCCTTTCACATTGTAGGCGGTTGTTACTCGACTGCCGTCGTCCGCAGCGACGAACGATTTTTTTGAAGTTGCGATGTGAAATTCTCGTACTGCAGGATACTGTAACCAGGTTCCATTAATCAGCCTGCAAGTGAAATTATACTTGTCACAAGGGCAAAGTAAATTCAGACGACATCCAAATACAGGGGAGGGGAGAGAGCCATTTAGACCAGACTTAACCCACATGAATTCGCTGATATTTTGGAATTCAAAAGAGTCCGCTGTACAAACTTTTTTATCCATGGCATTAACAATGAGTGAACCTATCCAGGTCTATGATGACTGTAAAAATATCCATAATTATAACAAATAAACAGATATCAATACAAATCCCAAAGAAAATTCGATATTACTGGTAGTGAATTACTAGACAAAGAAGTGGAAAACGGAGCTATTTGTAAGATTGCCAGGCAACATAAGAGTCAAAGAGAAGATTAATCATGATTCTGTATTTCTTTATGCTAACTGAAATTAAGTTGTGATAAAATCTGATCCTATGTGCCCTAACAAAAGTTTCATATTCAATTTTCTCGCGCGCATCCTCTGAGGTTAACTTTTAAAACATTATTAATAGGTAGGAGATGCAACGAAAAAACCCACTATGTAACTAATTTCTAAATAAACTTTGGGTTTTTCAAGAAAATGTGACATTTTCCCATGAATGTTTACTTGGATTGTAATAAGCTAATGTTGCAAGTAAATAATCCATATCCATATCGTGATACTTCTAAATGTCTATGAGGTTCAGAAAAAATTAATTCATTTTGATGTTATAGAAATTCTATTTCCTTATTTTGTTTATTAATTTTAAAATGATTGCAAGTTGCATTGCGCATACCGATAGACACTTGTACCTAACGTCTGCCTTGCCCATGAGAAGTTCGGGCTAAGCATTCCTTTCTCCAGCAACCTGCTGCAAGCAGAGACGACACACAGATGAAGCCTGTGTAAGCAGATTATTGAGGTTTAAAGGAACAAATGCTGATACGGCAATGATGACGTCGTCACTTGGCAGGAGATTGCTCTCAGCCAGCTAAGAGTTACGTTACTTGCTGTAATAAATACGACTTTAGGATAAATTTTTTTTTTTGTTTTTTAATACTCGACCCACATGAGAAGAATGTCTGAAAAAAAAAAAACAGTACCAAAATTGAACAATATATTAGTTTCATGTTGGAAATCTGCATAATTGTAATTATGTTAAATTAAATATTCCTTATTCAAACTAATGAAAAAGGTTTCCATACAAATTCTATATATATTATTAGCCCTGTATAAGATTCATATAGGATTATTTCATAGATAACATTTTCACTTCTAGACTTCCTGACTTTAAAATCTCTTTTATTTTATTTTATTTATTTATTTATTTATTTATTTATTTTTTTATTATTATTTTTTTTTTTTTCATTGACTACGAATATAAATCACCGGGACAGACAATATGTCAGTAGGTTTTGGATATGTATTTGAACTTTTAGCTTATTTGTCATTACTAAATATATACGCATATGTATTTGGATATTTAATTAATCTATGGTTACGTTTTGCTTATTGTTTTATTTTATCGTGATTCCTTTTTTATTATAATTTGTAACCCTTCCGACTTCTTACGGAGTGTATTATATTGACTCCACTTGTATCCATATTTATTTTATTTTTTTATATTTATTTATATATATATATATATTTGATAAATTAATGGTTGGCTTGAATATGTGGAAAAGTGTTCTAGCGGCGTACCGTATAAGGCTACTTGCGGCATCAATTCTATAGATACAAGATAAAGGTATTTAAAACCGCGAGAACCGCTATAATCCAGTTCGGATCCAATATCACGAGTTGTAACTCGTAAGACATTGACACTTCCTATTTAATTATCAGTTATTCTACCAAACCGATTGACTCTGGGTGATAAAATATATTATTGGTTTTCTTAATGGAAAGGAATTCACACAACGCGTTATGGAGATTATTATTGATTTACACCACCCGAGTCACATTATCATGTGTTGAATTCCATGTTTACTGATTTAGCACTCATAAATATTCCTAATGCACTCAATTGCGGTGTTTGTTTTTAGTGCTATTAATTCTATATAACGTGTCAAGGAAACTATTAACTCTAAGAAGTGTTTATTCCCTCTGTCAGACTCGTAATTCTGTTAATAATTCTAAGTATATTCTTTCAAGGATTGATTTGGCACAGGATAGGCCCCTAAACTGACAGGTGTCTTAGTGTATCCCTTGTTTTCATGACACGTGTTACAATCAGTTATGTGCTTTTTATATCTGTAAGCATTGTAGGCCAGTAAAACAGTGATTTGGCTTTCTGTGACATAGTAGGGAACCCTGGATGACGGAATGCAACCAGTTTATGACGATTGGTATGAAAGAGATTATTACTACTACCTGGTCGTTAGTCATCTGCTGTGTTCTTCGGGTTTTCCTCGTCACGGACCTACATATAATATTACATTTGATTACATTATTCTGATACACATACTTTAAATATATTTTTGCTTTAGGGTTTCTGCTCGAAGTGTTTATTGTTTTTGCTTAGCCGCTGACCCTGTTTCCGTTCGAAGTGTTTATTGTTTGGTGTTTATTGCTGCTGACTCTGTTTCCGTTCGAAGTGTTTATTGTTTTGGGTTATGTCTGTTGACTCTTGCTTTGTTCAGTTTGTAACAGTTCTGCGCTCCAACCCAGATATTCAATGCTCGCGATCTCTTAGGTTAAGGAATTTTCTTGTTTAGATACGGTTTTAACAATAGGCACGGATGTTTCTATATCTTTTAGTCCAATTAATGGTACTTTGCTGTATGGTGCGGGATTGCGGGATAATGCGTCAGCTATGATAATTGCTTTCCCAGGTAGATATCTTATCTTGGCTCCAAAGACCTGAATGATCATTTGTCACCGAGTTCCTTTTGGACTGTGATTAAAGCCTTTGAAAAACTCGGTAAAGGACTCATGTTCAGTAAGGACTTTATCAGGATAGCCATAGATTATGAACTTAAAATGTACTAGTTAGTTAAAGATACCTAGCCCTTCCTTGCCTATTACTGCATATTTACTTTCAGAGGGCTTTAGTTTACGTGAATAAAAAGCTATAGGAAAGAACTGTTTATCATATTGCTGAAGTAGTATCCCTCTTACCCCTTGGTCTGAGGCGTCTGTTGCAAAAAAAAAAAATTCCTTATTTAAATCAGGGATTTTTAAGTTAGGTAAGCTGCATTATTCCGCTTTTAAGATATCGAACGCCTGTTGATGCTTTTTAGACCATAATCAATCTACGCTCTTCTTCGTAAGATCTGTTAAAGGAGCTGTCATGATTGAAGAGTTACATATTTACATACGATTGTAATACCCACTAAAGCGCGAAGTGCTGTATCTCCCATTTACGTTAATAGGTACCGGAAAGTTATGAATAGCCGACACCTTACCATGGATTACTTTAAGACCTTGACAAGACACATAAAACCTAGATAAACATGTTCGGTTTTAAAAACTCACATTTATATATTTTACTCTGAGACTAGCTCTAGTTTTATGTGAATGTACTTCTAAGGGGTATTAGAAAAGATTACAAGATCATCCATATAGGCATGTAGGTTATTCCCTAAAAGTCTCCAAACACTATATTGTAATTGGGGCGCAACGTAAGCCGGAGGCATACGTAAAAAATGATAATGTCCCCTGAGTTTGTGCTGAAAACGGTGTATGAGGTACAATCACTTAGGTAATGGTATCAGGTAAACGCCTTTAAGTAAGTCCAAGCTGGTGAAAAATTTATTCTAACCTAACAGAGATAAGATGTCGTCGGTACAGGCGGCACTGGAAACTAAAAATCGGGAGTCGTTTCCTTGTTTAAGCGACAGAAATCTACGCAGATACGCAAGTCCGATCTTTTATGGCATGACGTTTGAGGGAAAAATTATATGGGCTTATGTGATTTCCTAATGACTCCTATTACTAACATTTTTCAACTTCGTCATTTATCTCTATTTTGAAATTCATTGAGAGTCTACACGAAGGTACGTATATAGCTTTATGTTTGTCCTCAGACCGTATTTTGTGTTAAATTACATCCGTTTTTTCCCAGAGATCACTCGCTAGTGGAGAAACTTCCTGGTATTCAGGTAAAAGATAAAAAAAAATTTCTGCTGAATCACCTCTGCTTGAATGACTTTACTGATATTACTTTAGATAGATTATCAGAGAGATTCATCCACGACTGGTTGGGCGGGATTAAAAATTAGCAACAATAAAATAAATGCGATATTTATATGTATAGGTTTTTGTGGATTACTATATTAACTTGTTTGCAGCGAGTCAACCGTGTCTAGGGCTTTGTTCGCAGAAATCGTTATATTTCAGAGTGTCGGGAAGGATTAAAATTTCATTTCCAGCAAAGTCTTTTTTACACGCACTAAGACATTCGAGGGTGCATGCTTCTCGAGATTTTGCGTGCAAAGTGCGACTGCGGTTGTGGGAGAATTCTGTTGGGTCATTTGAACAATGTTACGATTTATGAGACAAATGTATAGTTCCTTTATATAAGTTATTATTTGATTAACTGTCTCATTTTTGTTCAAACGGATTTTAATATGTTTGAAGGTTTATAGGATTTTCCTTTGATAAACACGCCTTATTTTGCAGGATGTAAGATAATATTTTGTATACCCCTAGATGGATCTTACAATTACACTAGATACAGATCAATGTTTTTTATAACTATAGAGGTATCTGTAAGCGCTCGCTTATCTGGACTTCTCATTAGGGAAGTTCGAACAACAGACGGTGAGTCCGTAAATACAGGGTATTACGTGTACTAAAGGAATATAACAAGATATTCTAATTTTACGGCGCCGTACAGTCGGGCTTTATCCACCACTACTTTATAATAACTTACGTATTAAAAAAAAAAAACGAAAACCTGCTCTTGATTACCTTATACGGTCGTGTGTTTCATAGGAAAAATCCTTTTAATTCAAAAGATATTGGCATGTATGAACCAACATCACTTTTCCCCACTCTGCTAGAGTCGCCTATTGTGTGGAATTTGCTATGCTTTGAACACTCGGCAGATTTAACTAACCTTGACCGCTTGACTAGGTGACACAGTAACCGAGTTTGCTTGTTTGATTCTGAATGGGCTACTGTTTCTATTTCTTTTTGTAATAATTAGGATCCTTCTCTTTATTACCATCGGCAACGTATTGTGTGTTTTTAGCATTATGTTGCTGGTTACGTATAAAGCAATGATGACGAACTATTAGGAACTGAGCGATTACTAATAAGACAAGTTATCACTACTGCATTCAATATTAACTGTTTGTACTTCATTCTTTGCTAAAATTTGAAATAGTGAGGGATCCTGGTCAGCGCACTTAGCCTGATGAAAGTTTTTTACAGACATGTTATTCCTTGCAATCCAGCCATATTTTTAAAGTTAAGTTGAGTCATTGAGGTTCGATATTTTATATAACTCAAAAAACTCAAGGCTAAAACTGCGAGCGGGACTTTGCAAAGGAGCATTTATTGTCATGACCCGAAATAGTGTTACCTCTAATTTATATAGATTTGTACGGGTGTTCCACTTGTTTTTTTTGTGTGTTTTCTAATCACTACGGTGCTTAACGACCCTATCCATGCATCTGTATAAATACAGACGTCCACTGCGTAAACGCATATTTACTGTTTAATATGATTTGTTACGTAAGGGATTAATAATCACCCAAAATGATAAAATTAACATAGTATATGATTATGATATTTCAGTAGAACTTCTGGAAACAGACACTCAAAGATAAAAAACTCGCAGTAGCGAAATCTCAATGATGTAGATAATTTCTGTAAAAAAATGTAAGATTAAGAATGTCTCGTAACTTCAGCCACAGGAATAACAAAATTCGACCTGCAAAGGAAACACTCAAAGTTACTCCAAATGAATAAAAAATTGTACTTAGCTTGCTTTTGTGGGAAGTCACGGTGTTCCGATAACGACACACGGCCTTGGTCCTCCTTCTCTATTTAGCGGATGACCTGGTTTGGCTTCAGTTTCCCCCGTGCGCGTTGTTTCGATGATTCGAGCCCTTGAAAGATCCGATGCTGCAGACGCGTTCGGTTTGTTTCTTGGAGTGCCGGAAACGCTCACTAACGATGTTTTCTTGAATGATTCTAATGAGAGACGAAGCTTGTGTTGTCGTAGGAAAAAAGGACACGTCGGTTTTGTTTCTTGAAGTTATTCACTAACGATGATACTAAGTTGCTTGAAGAATCTGTTGCTTTCGTCGTCGTTGAAAAGTTCTTATTGTTTTCTGAAGTCGCTCACTAACGATGATACTAGGTTGCTTGAAGAATCTGCTGCTTCCGTCGTCGTTGACTTCTTATGATACATGATTTATTATTCTGGTTTTTTCTTCGTAGGACGTTGTAGAGTTCTTCTGGTACGCTGGCCACCAATATTAGGGCTCGTGCCTGTATGATAAGGCGCCCTATGAGGTAATGTTAGACTTGCGATAATCTATACGCTAAGTCGGTTGGTATTGCACTTCCATCTTCAATGGAGTGTCTTGGGGTTTGTAGATCACTTACGAAGTCGGTACTATCTTGTTGGTTATTACGACGATGTGTTAAACTCATGGTTCGGTGAGGAGGTTCTTGTAGAAAACACAAAGTATAAAAATAGATATATATTCTTCTGAAGTTTTACATGGTGAAGATCAGGTATGATTGTACAAGTCTTCTAATAACGATAGCTTGATCGCTTCTGCCAATGATGATGGCTAATCCTATTCCTCTACATGATAAAGCTTAGGTAAAGAGGTACAGGTCTTCTAATGACGATAGCTAACTCTGTTCTGCCTGTCTACCATCTCTGTTACAAGTTATGAAGGAACAGACAGTAGTTCGAACATATGAACATACATACAAATGACATAGTTACATACGAACACACAATCAAATGAGACACGCTACAGATCACGTAGGCTGTTTGAATTATAGGTCGGGGTAGTTGTCTCAAGCAGGGAGCTTGGACTAATGTTTATAAACAATTGAATGACTACAGGTGACGGCATGTTATCTTAGCCTACATACTTATTGTATACGTCATCTTTAGCGTCTCTAGTCTGATCACATTCCTGCAAGCAATCTTTATATATATGGACTAACATTCCCATATTTTTATTTATGTAAACACTTACATCAGCTCGGTCAGCTACCAAAACCAACCACTGAATATTACTCAAACTTGACTTTGCATTTGACTTATAGGAGTGTGATACAGACACTATGTGAATATATATATATATATTATAAATAAAAATTCATGGTGTACATGAATTTATTCAAGTAATAAAATATAAAACAATGATTTGGTAAATAATAGTGACACGTGATATATAATGATACAGTTTTTCACTTCATCTCATTAAGATACATATGCTACAGAAAATACTAATGTACTCTGATAATTGCATAGAATGAAGATTAACATGATAAAAATCATATTTTTAACTGATAAAAAATTTCATATATGAATTGATAAAATTATTAATGTTTATGCTGATTGATTCGTTGATTTTTATGCTAAATGTTATATATCTGATTCATATTCTTAATTCATATACTAACTCATAAATAACTGCCGTATTGGTAAATATTAAAAGGTAACAGATTGAAAATTATAGGCTAACCGATTTGCTTAAAACATATGTATATGGATTCATATAATTATGATTAATATATGTGCACTTTAAATAGATTCCTATTGCGTACACGCAAAGATATATTTCGATTCCGTTATTATGATCATTTATATATAGATTCCTAGTGCGTACACGTAAAAAATATATTTCGATTCTGTTATTTAAGATCATTTATATATAGATTCCTAGTGCGTACACGCAAAAAATATATTTCGATTCTGTTATTTATGATCATTTATATATATAGGATACATGACCGAGGTTATACTACTTCACATTTAACTCGCTTTCGAACCACTTTTCGTCCATTACACAGTTCCAGACAACCACCTATAGCCCAATGAAACGGCCGATTTCACAGGGTTAAAACAAGGGGAAAATTTGCCTGGGCGGGGGGGTCCAACGTTCTATTTTTGCGCTCATACTTATTCTCCGCATCCTAAGCTACACGATTACATTCGCGATGAATAAAAAAAAACATCCCCAGCACGAGTCCTTCGCCAGCAAAGTAGAGTTGAATATCCTTCGGGTCGTAATTGTCGGAAGTATGTCCCTTTCGTAGTCGATTTCCGACAGTCGCTGGAGCGTTCCGCATGAAAACGAGATTAACGACGAGATACGGTGTCGGTCGAAGAAGTCCATGATGGTGCTTATTCCTTTCACATTGTAGGCGGTTGTTACTCGACTGCCGTCGTCCGCAGCGACGAACGATTTTTTTGAAGTTGCGATGTGAAATTCTCGTACTGCAGGATACTGTAACCAGGTTCCATTAATCAGCCTGCAAGTGAAATTATACTTGTCACAAGGGCAAAGTAAATTCAGACGACATCCAAATACAGGGGAGGGGAGAGAGCCATTTAGACCAGGACTTAACCCACATGAATTCGCTGATATTTTGGAATTCAAAAGAGTCCGCTGTACAAACTTTTTTATCCATGGCATTAACAATGAGCGAACCTATCCAGGTCTATGATGACTGTAAAAAATATCCATAATTATAACAAATAAACAGATATCAATACAAATCCCAAGAAAATTCGATATTACTGGTAGTGAATTACTAGACAAAGAAGTGGAAAACGGAGCTATTTGTAAGATTGCCAGGCAACATAAGAGTCAAAGAGAAGATTAATCATGATTCTGTATTTCTTTATGCTAACTGAAATTAAGTTGTGATAAAATCTGATCCTATGTGCCCTAACAAAAGTTTCATATTCAATTTTCTCGCGCGCATCCTCTGAGGTTAACTTTTAAAACATTATTAATAGGTAGGAGATGCAACGAAAAAACCCACTATGTAACTAATTTCTAAATAAACTTTGGGTTTTTCAAGAAGATGTGACATTTTCCCATGAATGTTTACTTGGATTGTAATAAGCTAATGTTGCAAGTAAATAATCCATATCCATATCGTGATACTTCTAAATGTCTATGAGGTTCAGAAAAAATTAATTCATTTTGATGTTATAGAAATTCTATTTCCTTATTTTGTTTATTAATTTTAAAATGATTGCAAGTTGCATTGCGCCATACCGATAGACACTTGTATCCTAACGTCTGCCTTGCCCATGAGAAGTTCGGGCTAAGCATTCCTTTCTCCAGCAACCTGCTGCAAGCAGAGACGACACACAGATGAAGCCTGTGTAAGCAGATTATTGAGGTTTAAAGGAACAAATGCTGATACGGCAATGATGACGTCGTCACTTGGCAGGAGATTGCTCTCAGCCAGCTAAGAGTTACGTTACTTGCTGTAATAAATACGACTTTAGGATAAAGTTTTTTTTTTTTTGTTTTTTTTTTTTTTTTTTAATACTCGACCCACATGAGAAGAATGTCTGAAAAAAAAAACAGTACCAAAATTGAACAATATATTAGTTTCATGTTGGAAATCTGCATAATTGTAATTATGTTAAATTAAATATTCCTTATTCAAACTAATGGAAAAGGTTCCATACAAATTCTATATATATTATTAAGCCCATGTATAACGATTCATATAGGATTATTCCATAGATAACATTTTCACTTCTAGACTTCCTGACTTTAAAATCTCTTTTATTCTATTTTATTTATTTATTTATTTATTTATTTATTTATTATTATTTTTATTATTTTTTTTTTTTTTCATTGACTACAATATAAATCACCGGGGGACAGACAATATGTCAGTAGGTTTTGGATATGTATTTGAACTTTTAGCTTATTTGTCATTACTAAACTATATACGCATATGTATTTGATATTTAATTAATCTATGGTTACGTTTTGCTTATTGATTTTATCGTGATTCCTTTTTTATTATAATTTGTAACCCTTCCGACTTCTTACGGAGTGTATTATATTGACTCCACTTGTATCCATATTTATTTTATTTTTTTTATATTTATTTATTTATATATATATATATTTGATAAATTAATGGTTGGCTGAATATGTGGAAAAGTGTTCTAGCGGCGTACCGTATAAGGCTACTTGCGGCATCAATTCTATAGATACAAGATATAAATGATAAAGGTATTTAAAACCGCGAGAACCGCTATAATCCAGTTCGGATCCAATATCACGAGTTGTAACTCGTAAGACATTGACACTTCCTATTTAATTATCAGTTATTCTACCAAACCGATTGACTCTGGGTGATAAAATATATTATTGGTTTTCTTAATGGAAAGGAATTCACACAACGCGTTATGGAGATTATTATTGATTTACACCACCCGAGTCACATTATCATGTGTTGAATTCCATGTTTACTGATTTAGCACTCATAAATATTCCTAATGCACTCAATTGCGGTGTTTGTTTTTAGTGCTATTAATTCTATATAACGTGTCAAGGAAACTATTAACACTAAGAAGTGTTTATTCCCTCTGTCAGACTCGTAATTCTGTTAATAATTCTAAGTATATTCTTTCAAGGATTGATTTGGCACAGGATAGGCCCCTAAACTGACAGGTGTCTTAGTGTATCCCTTGTTTTCATGACACGTGTTACAATCAGTTATGTGCTTTTTATATCTGTAAGCATTGTAGGCCAGTAAAACAGTGATTTGGCTTTCTGTGACATAGTAGGGAACCCTGGATGACGGAATGCAACCAGTTTATGACGATTGGTATGAAAGAGATTATTACTACTACCTGGTCGTTAGTCATCTGCTGTGTTCTTCGGGTTTTCCTCGTCACGGACCTACATATATATTACATTTGATTACATTATTCTGATACACATACTTTAAATATATTTTTGCTTTAGGGTTTCTGCTCGAAGTGTTTTATTTTTTTGCTTAGCCGTTTTGCCCTTCCAGCGCTGACCCTGTTTCCGTTCGAAGTATTTATTGTTTGGTGTTTATTGCTGCTGACTCTGTTTCCGTTCGAAGTGTTTATTGTTTTGGGTTATGTCTGTTGACTCTTGCTTTGTTTAGTTTGTAACAGTTCTGCGCTCCAACCCAGATATTCAATGCTCGCGATCTACTTAGGTTAAGGAATTTTCTTGTTTAGATACGGTTTTAACAATAGGCACGGATGTTTCTATATCTTTTAGTCCAATTAATGGTACTTTGCTGTATGGTGCGGGATTGCGGGATAATGCGTCAGCTATGATAATTGCTTTCCCAGGTAGATATCTTATCTTGGCTCCAAAGACCTGAATGATCATTTGTCACCGAGTTCCTTTTGGACTGTGATTAAAGCCTTTGAAAAACTCGGTAAAGGACTCATGTTCAGTAAGGACTTTATCAGGATAGCCATAGATTATGAACTTAAAATGTACTAGTTAGTTAAAGATACCTAGCCCTTCCTTGCCTATTACTGCATATTTACTTTCAGAGGGCTTTAGTTTACGTGAATAAAAAGCTATAGGAAAGAACTGTTTATCATATTGCTGAAGTAGTATCCCTCTTACCCCTTGGTCTGAGGCGTCTGTTGCAAAAAAAAAAAATTCCTTATTTAAATCAGGGATTTTTAAGTTAGGTAAGCTGCATTATTCCGCTTTTAAGATATCGAACGCCTGTTGATGCTTTTAGACCATAATCAATCTACGCTCTTCTTCGTAAGATCTGTTAAAGGAGCTGTCATGATTGAAGAGTTACATATTTACATACGATTGTAATACCCACTAAAGCGCGAAAGTGCTGTATCTCCCATTTACGTTAATAGGTACCGGAAAGTTATGAATAGCCGACACCTTACCATGGATTACTTTAAGACCTTGACAAGACACATAAAACCTAGATAAACATGTTCGGTTTTAAAAACTCACATTTATATATTTTACTCTGAGACTAGCTCTAGTTTATGTGAATGTACTTCTAAGGTATTAGAAAAGATTACAAGATCATCCATATAGGCATGTAGGTTATCCCCTAAAAGTCTCCAAACACTATATTTGTAATTGGGGCGCAACAAACCGTAAGCCGGAGGCATACGTAAAAAATGATAATGTCCCCTGAGTGTGCTGAAAACGGTGTATGAGGTACAATCACTTAGGTAATTGTATCAGGTAAAAGCCTTTAAGTAAGTCCAAGCTGGTGAAAAATTTATTCTAACCTAACAGAGATAAGATGTCGTCGGTACACGGCACTGGAAACTATCGGGAGTCGTTTCCTTGTTTAAGCGACAGAAATCTACGCAGATACGCCAAGTCCGATCTTTTATGGCATGACGTTTGAGGGAAAAATTATATGGGCTTATGTGATTTCCTAATGACTCCTATTACTAACATTTTTCAACTTCGTCATTTATCTCTATTTTGAAATTTCATTGAGAGTCTACACGAAGGTACGTATATAGCTTTATGTTTGTCCTCAGACCGTATTTTGTGTTAAATTACATCCGTTTTTTCCCAGAGATCACTCGCTAGTGGAGAAACTTCCTGGTATTCAGGTAAAAGATAAAAAAAATTTCTGCTGAATCACCTCTGCTTGAATGACTTTACTGATATTACTTTAGATAGATTATCAGAGAGATTCATCCACGACTGGTTGGGCGGGATTAAAAATTAGCAACAATAAAAGAAATGCGATATTTATATGTATAGGTTTTTGTGGATTACTATATTAACTTGTTTGCAGCGAGTCAACCGTGTCTAGGGCTTTGTTCGCGGAAATCGTTATATTTCAGAGTGTCGGGAAGGATTAAAATTTCATTTCCCAGCAAAGTCTTTTTTACACGCACTAAGACATTCGAGGTGCATGCTTCTCGAGATTTTGCGTGCAAAGTGCGACTGCGGTTGTGGGAAAGAAATTCTGTTGGGTCATTTGAACAATGTTACGATTTATGAGACAAATGTATAGTTCCTTTATATAAGTTATTATTTGATTAACTGTCTCATTTTTGTTCAAACGGATTTTAATATGTTTGAAGGTTTATAGGATTTTCCTTTGATAAACACGCCTTATTTTGCAGGATGTAAGATAATATTTTGTATACCCCTAGATGGATCTTACAATTACACTACATACAGATCAATGTTTTTTATAACTATAGAGGTATCTGTAAGCGCTCGCTTATCTGGACTTCTCATTAGGGAAGTTCGAACAACAGACGGTGAGTCCGTAAATACAGGGTATTACGTGTACTAAAGGAATAAAAAACAAGATATTCTAATATTTAAACGGCGCGTACAGTCGGGCTTTTATCCACCACTACTTTAATAATAACTTACGTATTAAAAAAAAAAAACGAAACCTGCTCTGATTACCTTATACGGTCGTGTGTTTCATAGGAAAAATCCTTTTTAATTCAAAAAGATATTGGCATGTATGAACCAACATCGCTTTTCCCCACTCTGCTAGAGTCGCCTATTATGTGGAATTTGCTATGCTTTGAACACTCGGCAGATTTAACTAACCTTGACCGCTTGACTAGGTGACACAGTAACCGAGTTTGCTTGTTTGATTCTGAACGGGCTACTGTTTCTATTCGTTTTTGTAATAAGTAGGATCCTTCTCTTTATTACCATCGGCAACGTATTGTGTGTTTTAGCATTATGTTGCTGGTTACGTATAAAGCAATGAATGACGAAACTATTAGGAAACTGAGCGATTACTAATAAGCAAGTTATCACTACTGCATTCAATATTAACTGTTTGTACTTCATTCTTTGCTAAAATTTGAAATAGTGAGGGATCCTGGTCAGCGCACTTAGCCTGATGAAAGTTTTTTACAGACATGTTATTCCTTGCAATCCAGCCATATTTTTAAAGTTAAGTTGAGTCATTGAGGTTCGATATTTATATAACTCAAAAAAACTCAAGGCTAAAACGCGAGCGGGACTTTGCAAAGGAGCATTTATTGTCATGACCCGAAATAGTGTTACCTCTAATTTATATAGATTTGTACGGGTGTTCCACTTGTTTTTTTGTGTGTTTTCTAATCACTACGGTGCTTAACGACCCTATCCATGCATCTGTATAAAGATACAGACGTCCACTGCGTAAACGCATATTCACTGTTTAATATGATTTGTTACGTAAGGGATTAATAATCACCCAAAATGATAAAATTAACATAGTATATGATTATGATATTTCAGTATAACTTCTGGAAACAGACACTCAAAGATAAAAACTCGCAGTAGCGAAATCTCAATGATGTAGATAATTTCTGTAAAAAAGTAAGATTAAGAATATCTCGTAACGTCAGCCACAGGAATAACGAAATTCGACCTGCAAAGGAAAACACTCAAAGTTACTCCAAATGAAATAAAAAATTGTACTTAGCTTGCTTTTGTGGGAAGTCACGGTGTTCCGATAACGACACACGGCCTTATGTCCTCCTTCTCTATTTAGCGGATGACCTGGTTTGGCTTCAGTTTCCCCCGTGCGCGTTGTTTTGATGATTCGAGCCCTTGAAAGATCCGATGCTGCAGAACGCGTTCGGTTTGTTTCTTGAGTGCCGGAACGCTCACTAACGATGTTTTCTTGAATGATTCTAATGAGAGACGAAGCTTGCGTTGTCATAGGAAAAAGGACACGTCGGTTTTGTTTCTTGAAGTTATTCACTAACGATGATACTAAGTTGCTTGAAGAATCTGTTGCTTTCGTCGTCGTTGAAAAGTTCTTATTGTTTCTGAAGTCGCTCAACTAACGATGATACTAGGTTGCTTGAAGAATCTGCTGCTTCCGTCGTCGTTGACTTCTTATGATACACGATTTATTATTCTGGTTTTTTTTCTTCGTAGGACGTTTTGTAGAGTTCTTCTGGTACGCTGGCCACCAATATTAGGGCTCGTGCCTGTATGATAAGGCGCCCTATGAGGTAATGTTAGACTTGCGATAATCTATACGCTAAGTCGGTTGGTATTGCACTTCCATCTTCAATGGAGTGTCTTGGGGTTTGTAGATCACTTACGAAGTCGGTACTATCTTGTTGGTTATTACGACGATGTGTTAAAACTCATGGTTCGGTGAGGAGGTTCTTGTAGAAAACACGAAATATAAAAATAGATATATATTCTTCTGAAGTTTTACATGGTGAAGATCAGGTATGATTGTACAAGTCTTCTAATAACGATAGCTTGATCGCTTCTGCCAATGATGATGGCTAATCCTATTCCTCTACATGATAAAGCTTAGGTAAAGAGGTACAGGTCTTCTAATGACGATAGCTAACTCTGTTCTGCCTGTCTACCATCTCTGTTACAAGTTATGAAGGAACAGACAGTAGTTCGAACATATGAACATACATACAAATGACATAGTACATACGAACACACAATCAAATGAGACACGCTACAGATCACGTAGGCCGTTTGAATTATAGGTCGGGGTAGTTGTCTCAAGCAGGGCAGAAAGCTTGGTACTAATGTTTATAAACAAATTGAATGACTACAGGTGACGGCATGTTATCTTAGCCTACATACTTATTGTATACGTCATCTTTAGCGTCTCTAGTCTGATCACATTCCTGCAAGCAATCTTTTATATATATGGACTAACATTCCATATTTTTATTATGTAAACACTTACAACAATTACATAACTGTGATTTTTCTCCATTTCAAGACTCATGCTATTATGAATATTTATTATTATATCTATTTTATTTATTTTATTTATTTTTTTTTTTTTTTGGGGGGGGGGGGGGTTGTTTATCACAGTCCTCGAATTCGACTGGGTGGTATTTATAGTGTGGGGTTCCGGGTTGCATCCTGCCTCCTTACGAGTCCATTACTTTTCTTACTATGTCCGCCGTTTCTAGGATCACACTCTTCTTCTTCATGAGTCCTGGAGCTAGTTTTTCCTGATTCCTTTTCAACGATCTTGGAATCGTGCCTAGTGTTCCTATGATTATGGGTACAATTTCCACTGGCATATCCCATATCCTTCTTATTTCTATTTTCAGGTCTGGATACTTATCCATTTTTTCCCTTTCTTTCTCTTCAACTCTGGTGTCCCACGGTATTGCGACATCAATGAGTGATACTTTCTTCTTGATTTTGTCAATCGACGTCACGTCTGGTCTATTTTGCACGTATCACCCTATCCGTTCT
>NC_061092.1:32870526-32874264 GCF_015104395.2 Macrobrachium nipponense | reverse complement strand
AGAACGGATAGGGTGATACGTGCAAAATAGACCAGACGTGACGTCGATTGACAAAATCAGAAGAAAGTATCACTCATTGATGTCGCAATGCCGTGGGACACCAGAGTTGAAGAGAAAAGAAAGGGAAAAAATGGATAAGTATCCAGACCTGAAAATAGAAATAAGAAGGATATGGGATATGCCAGTGGAAATTGTACCCATAATCATAGGAACACTAGGCACGATTCCAAGATCGTTGAAAAGGAATCAGGAAAAAACTAGCTCCAGGACTCATGAAAAAGAAGAGTGTGATCCTAGAAACGGCGGACATAGTAAGAAAAGTGATGGACTCCTAAGGAGGCGGGATGCAACCTGGAACCCCACACTATAAATACCACCCAGTCGAATTCGAGGACTGTGATAAACACCCCCCCCCCCCCCCACCCCCCCCCCCCCAAAAAAAAAAATTAAAAAAAAAAAAAAAAAAATAAATAAATAAATAGATAAAAATAATAATAAAATATTCATAATAGCATGAGTCTTGAAATGGAGCAAAATCACAGTTATGTAAATGTACAATTATTTAAAGATAAATTTATACAGAAAGCTTTCGAGGGATCGAAGTTTCCCGAAAGCTTTCTGTACAGATTTATTTTTTGTACATATACATAATTAGGATTTGTTTCTCCAACAACAACAACAACGACAATAATAATAATAATAATAATAATAATAATAATAATAATAATAATAATAATAATAATAAGCAAGACGAAACTATCATTAACAGTTTAACTTGAATTTCGGTCTTCCCTCTGTATTCAAAATATTAAATTTGTCCTGCAAAGTTCATATAAAAAAAGACCGTGGTTCAGTTTCCAAGTTGATTGTTTGGTATTGCAAGTGAATAACTGATAATTGTGAAGACCACAACACTTGTGAAGAAAACGAGACTATTTTTCTGCTGTTTCGTTATAACTCAAGTTCGTCAAAAATCTGACTTTTATGCCTTTGGGTAAACTACGAGTATTTGGTTGAGAGTATGCTAGACAAAGTGAGTCTACAGTTATGTCGTAGAATATTAGTAAGAATCAAAAGGGGAACTTTAGGAAATGTTCATCATTTAGCATACAAGACACATAATTTTTTCTACTACTTCCTTACAAAACGAAGTTACTACTAGTGTAGGAGAGTAGCGAGACGATTACGAATTGTTGATTTTAGCTTAAAAGTTGCTGTCATCGATAATAATTTTATGGTTTTTCAGAGGGTTGACTTTCTGTTTGTGCCAAGAGAAAAGAAAGAAAGTTTCAAAGGAAAACTCCTGCTAGTCAAAACTAACAGGAGACATTTTATCAGAATTTCCTCTACTAATTTTGATCTGTTTTCACGCAGATGTGGGCAAAAATTGTTACGTGCATCTTCTATTGGTTTGGATTTTTGGGGGAACTTACTAATACGTCTAGTTACCATATTTAAGAGCAAAGGCTAGGTTTTCAAAGGGTAATTGCGCTATACCTTCGTGATCTCCCTTCTTTACCATCAGCATTCCCATTTTGGTTCTTAAAAAAAAAAAAAAAAAAAAAAAAAAAAAAAAAAGTCGATGAGAATATTCGTGGTACAAATTACAACTAATAAAAATTTAATTTCTTCCAGATTATCTAACAAACTCTCTCTCTCTCTCTCTCTCTCTCTCTCTCTCTCTCTCTCTCTCTCTCTCTCTCTCTCTCTCTCTCTTCGTAAGCGTTACAAATTTAAAATAACATTTCTCCATATCTAACAAGTGACGTCTGATTAGTTGGTATCGCTGCATGACATTCGATTATCGTCTCATGTCTTCATATTTATACATGCCCGGTCGAGAGAGAGAGAGAGAGAGAGAGAGAGAGAGAGAGATTTTCATATCAACTTCCAATGTCAGTTTGTTATCCAAGCTCTGCAATTATCATTAATGGAGAAACACACCGAATTGTTTTTAATCTTCCCTGTGTTTTAATTTCTGCCATTCTTCGAATTGTGTTCCATTTTCCATTATTATTTTATTGAATTTTGCCTTTTCATAGCCTGTTCACTTTCTCTTTCCCTTTTCCATCAAAGGTCCTTTTTTCTCTTATCTCTTGGTAATATTCTATTGCAGTTCGATTTTTCCTCCAGAGTTTTCAGAGATTTGTATTCCTTCTGTTCGCGTTTATCTCTCGATCCTTTCAGTGCTATTCTAATTTCGAAATGATTTTCTCTCGGCTTTTCTCTTTTATTTTACCGTCTTTTTTATTTTTCGCCAGGTACCAGAAAAAGTATAAACGAACAAATTTTTGTGACATTTTCAGAGGCAAATCTCAGTTCAACAATTCGCTCATATTTTAAAAATGGGTAACATATCGCGTTACTTCCAGATTTTCGAATGTAATGTGTGTGTTTTTTTTGTTTTTTTTTTTATTTTAGGGAATAAAAATCAAGGTTCTCTCATTGCGAAACATTTTTAAAAATTCGATGATAAAGAAAACACCGGCATCATCATAAACGAGTCAAATGATTATGCACCTGAGCTTACTGCGTAGATAAAAACAGAATATGTCAGTACCTTATTCTTTGCCAGAAACTGAGCGTTTCCCGCATACACACACACACAGACATATATACATATATACATATATGTGTGTGTGTGTGTAAATATATATATATATATATATATATATATATATATAGATATATATATATATGGATATATATATATATATATATATATATATATATATATATTACATGTGTGTTTGTGTGTTACAATTTCCAAAAAAGTATGCTGGAAACGTGGTTTTTGGCGAAGAATAAGTACTAACATGTTCTGTTTTTTATCGAGGCACGAAGCTGAAGTGAATGATCATTTAATTAGTTTATTTTTATGACGATGTTATTTTTCGTAAAATTTTTCTAAATGTTTCGCAATGAGAGTACTTGGATTTTTATTCCCTAAGATAAAAAAAAGCATTATATTTCAAAACTTTGGTGGTAAATAACACGTTATGCTACCTTTTTTAAAAATATCCTTTCGAATATTAATGTCAAAATATTTCACTTATAACGAGTTCACTCTACGTTCGGAATAACTTGCATCCAAAGGGGAGTATGTAGGTATATGTGTATCTACCTTTTCCAGAACTCAAACCTATACGTTTATAGGTGCTATGTAAGACAGTGACGTTACCCACTCAGCCATCTCTCATCGTTTGTCTCATGTAATTTTACTTTCCTCTTTGCGTAAGGTATTCCCGAAGTAAAGTAAATTCTATAAAGATTTTTTTTTCTTTTCACAGTGTAAAAATGGCATGTGTATGCAAAGTAGTGCTCTTTTATTGTGTGTGTGTGTGTGTGTGTGTGTGTGTGTGTATTTAGAATATACTGGTGATTATTATAGGTACAGTGAAATATGCAGGAAGTAACAGAAAGGAAAAGAAATATATATATATATATATATATATATATATATATATATATATATATATATATATATGTGTGTGTGTGTGTGTGTGTGTGTGTGTGTGTGTGTGTCTGTTTGAGTGTGTGTCTGTGTGTGCGCGTGCGCTTAAAAGAACCAGTATTTATCTCTGTCCATTTTCAATTTCTTTCCTCTTCTTCTCATAATAGCCTACGTCCAATTAAAGAAAGGACCTCAGCCTACGCACTACCACACAGGACGAAAATGCACAAGCTGTTCGTTCATCCAAGTAAATTTCATCTTTTGCTTGCTGCCACTTTTCTTAA
>NC_061092.1:32853026-32865526 GCF_015104395.2 Macrobrachium nipponense | reverse complement strand
GTTAACATTGTTATTTGCAAAGAAGTAAGACACCAGTTCGGAAAGTGCTTCACGGTACAAGTTGAAGCCTCCTTCTCTGAATGAGTGGATGAGGGTGAATATCGTAAGTTCCATGTCCAGAACCAGACTCCAGAATTGGAACTGCAGACTCTCTTTCTTCCGTTTTTCACATCAATCCTCGAAGGTTATTTCTGATATGCCTTCTTCATCAGTTTGTACAAGCTGCATGCTGTAATCTGGTGTGCTTGTCTTGTCTTTGCGACACTGGATGCAGACAGGTAAGATTCTGATGTACCAGATGAGGCCACCCCTGCTTCCACAATAGCACTGGTCATCCCACTGCCTTGTAGTAATGTTCCTATCGATCTCAGTGAAGCCATTTCTTTATGAAGGCCTCCAAACATGACAACAAACATGTCCTCTCCATATTCTTGCCACTTCCACTGTATTTGAGATGGTGGCACAGCCTGTTCTAAGTCTTTGTCATGAAAATAGCTGCTGAAATTCGACTTCTGACAGAGCATGTCTTGTCTTATTATCCCAGCGGCTTTTGCTAGATGGATCGCTTCACCATAACGAGATGCTTCTGATAGGATTGAACCTACATCAGTTTCAACAGCCAACAGAACTTCTCGTCCTTGGCAAATAGCTTGCAGCTGTGGAATGTGCAAAAGCAGCTGATCCTTGAGTCAAGTGGGATGAACATCAGACAAGTCAACACCAAGCTGTTCCAGCCTCTGCTTGTAAAGCTTGGTCAAATCAGCAAGGTTGAAAATTGGTGGCCTCTCACTGCCATTTTTCATCTCGCAGATGTAGGTGACTAGTTCTGAGAAAGCAATTGAATCATCCTTCCTGTGCTTTTTCTTGCTCCTGCACCTTTAGGTATGCCCGTTCTTGCTTATACAATGCCACCAAACAGCCAAGGTGCTATTTCACTTCTTGGGCTACGACATCTCCTGCACTTAGTTTGGTGAGAAGTTTTGTATCGCCGAGTGTTTTGGCACATTCATTTATTCTCCTATTTACTTGCATTGTCATTGCTTCTCTAAGCTCCACTCCTTCAGTTTCACAGAAGAAGCATTCTTTTGTTTTAGTTTCTTGGAGCTTTCGTGGAAACTTACTTCTACTGCCCTCATCACTAGGACCTACATGACTTGCTCTCTTTTCAGCTCAGTGTAACTTTGTGTTGTTGAACAGAAGCCTGGAGCTCTCATGATATTGTGCCTTATTTTTTCTCAATGTTTCCTCTATCCCAGAACCTTCGTCAAGTCTTGCAGGGTCCAGCTTGATTGGTAGCCCATTGAGTGAGTGAAACAGAGGAATATTCTTTGCCAGGTTCAAATATCCATCATCCCCTCTTCTGGCAGGATTGGCCTGGGGAGATTTTAGATCTTCTTTCTTAACCTCCTGACATAGGCAACACTTGGTCCAGTCTGTTTTCCATGATTGTCCAGTAGAGTTCGCATCCTTGATTACGATGACATTCAGGGTCGAGGGTTTATCCTTTTACCACCCTGTACATGTGATAGTACAATAGGCCTCTTATGTCCTGTAATATACAATAGGCACTTTCCTGTATGGGATAGAACTAGGTTCTTGCACTGTGCCATACACCTAGTCCGATCATTCGTCCAGTGTCCTAAGTCCCGTGCGATCTGTACACCATCCAGATAACTAAAACCCTGTTAGCCTTGGTACCGGCTCTCCCACGCTGGCACGTCCTGTCCATTCAGGTGCAGCCACCTAACTGATTTGGGGTTGATTAGGCAGTATTTGGGATACTAGTAGGTTGTTGCAGTATGATACCAACATAAATACCCTACTTAGCTAACACTGAACCACATGCTGAGTTTCTCAGCTATGATGTCACTAATATGCCTTGGTAGTGCCCGATAATCACTCCTTTAATACAGTGCCTTAACCATATTATAAACTAGAAAATATATGTCAGCAAGCTTAAAAACATAGGAATCCACACTTAGATCATGCAATCCGGACAACTGCAAACATTTTTAACAAAACATCAACTTCAGGTGGTTATTTTGGCAGCCATCTTAAAAAATGGCAGCCATTTTGGATTTTCAATTGGCCAATTGGGCATATTAGATTAGTATCCCTTGGAGAACAATTGTGCCAAATTTAATGCTTGCATCATCATTTGCACGATTTTTCTAAAAAATTGCTCTTATGTGCAACGCTATGGTCTATTGGCACATATCACCTTTTGTGTATTGATACATACCAGTCCCCGAGGATATTTGCTTGATCGTTTTCTATCACTAAGCTCTTTCCCATTTATAGTCTGGTCGTCATATTTCAGTTCTCAAAGAGGAAAGGCGGTCTTTTTAACTATATTGACCTTTTAACATAGCTAAATTATGGTATCTGGTGCCACATAAATCAGGAAAAAATAAGGAAATGTTTAGATTTTCATTGAATTCCAAGAAATATTTCGGCAGGTGACGTCACATCTGTAGTATGACGTCTTCATCTGTGTAGCAAATTTTAGTTACTACTAAAGTTAATATAAAACAGAGATTTCTTTAAAGAACTACAAAGCCGCCCAGGTGTAAAAGGGGCGTGGCCTAAGCAAGCAAGAGATGACGACATGCCAATTTCCTTTGCTCCAGATGCAGCCACCTTACTTATGCCCACCTATGGTATGACCAGCCTGCGCCTGTGTAAGACACTCTCCTACCACACCCAGGAAGGGCTTATAAAGAACCACGACCGCACCAAACATCAGGAGACTCCTTGTACAGATGTTCAGCAACGTACAAATAGAGGCTTCTGGGATATTGAGTGGGGATGACGCTACCTCTCTCTGTAGATACCTTGGTTCTTGGAGGACTGTCGGATTGGTCTGGAGGTATGTAATGAAGGCGGGGGGGAGCGGCCTAGGACTGCAAAGGTAGGAGGAGGCTTCAAATATTGTCTTAACAGGACGGTATAAACTCTATAGTACATACATTAGAGCGATGAGGTCGAGTGACTCTCGACCAGACAGTAGGTAAGAACATCTTAACGTGGTTGAGGCTTTCCTTTGTGATGAATTGGTGCCTGTTAACTCGAGATCCGTAAGGAATCTCATCGTCGCGAATGATGGATATCCGCGCACCAGTGTCATCGAAAGCTCGGACCTGGTGGGCAGGATAGCGACCTCGGGGTGCAGTAAATATAGGGACTGCGCTGGAGGGCCTATTAGAACTGAAGGATTGTCCGTCCCTGTTATTGTAATGGCAGTAACCGCATCTGCTTTCTTGGGGCATCTCGACCAGGAAGCGGTGTGCCCATGCACTTTGCACAAATCGTAGAAACTCTTGCTGAAGTCGTGCTTGGGTCCATCTTCTGTAGTACTTTTCTCATGTGAATCATTTCTACTACGAAGAGTAGTGGGGACAGTGAGTCGCCCTGGAAGATACCTCTCCTAATATTAACCTCTCCTAGTCTTGTAAATACTGTATTCCAGTTTTCCATTCTATTTTGAGGAAGCTGATGGTACTTTCCTCTGCCCCTTATGTTTAAGGATTCTGCTTATTATTATTTTATTGTTCTAATTAATTTTTTTTCCATTTTTATTTTTTATATTTATTATATTTATTAGTATTGTTTTTATTTTCATTTATTGTATATTGTATTATTTTTTATTGCTATTTATATTTTACTTATTATTATTTCAGTTTTACTTGGTTTAAATTGAATTTATTATTATCTTAAATGTTTTTATTTCAATTTCTTATTATGTAGTTTTATTTATATTTTTATTATTTATATATTTTATTTTTAATACTTTTTTATTTTTTATTATTTTCTTTTTGTTTTCTTATATATTTCTTATTTTTTGTTTTTTAAATAATTGTTTTATATCAAAATTTTTATTTTTATGATATTTATGTAAATTATATTTATTTTATTTTTTTACTTTTCATGTTTTTATTTATATTTTTGTTAAATATTTATTTATTTGGTTTATGGAAATAATTATATTTGTTCAATTATTTTTTTCATTTATATATTTATTTATTTTTATATTTTTATTTTTTATATTTTTTATTTTTTGTTTATTTATTTTATTATTATTTTTATTTTTCTTTCTTTATTTATTTTTATTTATTTTTTTGTTTTATTTATCAATTCACTATTAATCTATTTTTATTGATTGTTTATTTTATTTATATTAAAATTTCTTATTTAACTTATTTATTTATATTAATGTAGTTTATTTGATTTCCATATATTTTTTATTTATTTATTTATTTTCATTTTTTTGTATTTATTTATTTATTTATTTTATTTTATTTTATTTTTATTTATTTATTTATTTATTTTTTATTTTATTCTTTATTTATTTATTTATTTACATTTATTTATTGATCTATTTATTTATATAATTTTTATTTTTTTTTCTATTTATTTAATTTATTTTATTTATTTATTATTTATTATCATTTATATTATTTTTAATTTTTTTGTTTTCATTATTTCATTATTTTCATGATTTTTTCATTTTTATTATATTTATTTTTTTTATTTTTATTATTATTTTTCATGCTTTTATTTTTTTTAAATATTTATTTATTTAACAATTATGTATTCAATTATATTTATTTAATTATTTTTCATTTAGTTACTTATTTATTTATATATATTTATTTTTTGTTTATTTCATTATTATATATTTTTATTTAATTTCTTATTTTATTAATTTTTATTTATTAATTTATTTTTATCTGCGTATCATTTTTATTATTTTATTTATTTTTATATCTTCTTATTTATTTTTCATATATTTTTATTCATTTATTTATTTATATTTATTTTTATTTATTTCTATTAATTAATTATTATTATTTATTTTATTTATTTATTTCTAATTAATTTTTTAAAATTTATTTTTATTTATTTATTTATTATTTTTAATTATTTATTTATTACTTATTTATTTGATCTATTTTTTATTTTGTTTTAATTTTTTTTATTTTTTCATTTTAATAATTCGTTTATTTATCTTCATTTATTTATTTATTTATTTATTTACAACTAGAATTAATATTATGCAGTGATTTGTTTGAAGAATTATGATTACAGTTACCTTACGAATGTGTAATTAATAGCATTTCAATTAAATTATAATTACTACAAGCGTGCCTTCGTCGCACAGCTGCCCTGGTGTAAATTGGGCGTGGCCTAGGCAGGCAATAGATGACGACAAGCCGATTTCCTTCGCTCCAGATGCAGCCACCTTACTTATGCTCACCTACGCTCACTTATGCGCCTGTGTAAGACACTCTCCTACCACGCCCAGGAGGGGCCTATAAAGAACCACGACCGCACCAAACATCAGGAGACTTCTTGTACAGATGTTCAGAAAAGTACAAATAGAGGCTGCTGGGATATTGAGTGGGGATGACGCTACCTCTCTCTATAGATACCTACGTTCTTGGAGGACTGTATAATATGTCTGGAGGTATGTAAGAAAGGGCGGGGACCCTTGGACTGTGAAAAGGTAGGAGGAGGCTTCATATTTTGTCGTAGCAGGACGGTATAACCTCCATAGTACATATCTTAGAGCGAATGATGGATATCTGCCCACCAGTGTCATTGAAAGCTCGGACCTGGTGGGCAGGATAGCGATCTCTGGGAGGTGCACTGGAGGGTTTACTAGAAATGAAGGATTGTCCGTCACTGTCATTGCAATGGCAGTAATCGCAGCTGCTTTCTTGGAGCATCTCGACCAGGAAGCGGTGTGCCCATGCACTTTGCACAAGTCATAGCAACTCTCGCTGAAGTCGTGCTTGGGTCCATCTTCTGTAGTATTTTTTCATGTGAATCATAGCTGTTACGAAGAGTAGTGGGGACAGTGAGTAACCCTGGAAGATCCCTCGCCTGAAGTTCACCTCTCCTAGTCGTAGCCCAGAGCTTGTAAATACTGTATTCCAGTTACCCATTTTATTTTTGAGAAAGCTGAAGGTACTTTCCTCTGCCCCATGTGTGTTCAAGGATTCTGCTTATTACTATTATTTTATTGTTCTCATTATTATTTTTTCATTTTTACTTTTACATTTGTTATAGTTATTAGTATTGTTTTTATTTCTTTTACTGTATATATTTTTTTTTTTTTTTATTATTGTATTTTACTTATTATTATTTCATCACTTTTATTTGGTTCAAATTAAATTTATTATTATCTTAAATATTTTTATTTTTATTTATTATTATTTTATTAGTTTTATATATATTTAATATTTTATATGTTATTTTTATTGTTTTATTTTATTTATTATTTCTTTTATTTTTATTTAATTTTATTTTTTTATTATCATAATTTTATTTTTAGTATTTTATTTTATTATTTTTATGATTATCTTATGTGCATTATATTATCTTAATCTATTATTATTTTTCATTATTTATGTTTAAATATTTATTTATTTTGTTTATGTATTTAATCAATATTTATAATAATTTTTTCATTTAATTATTTATTTTTGTTTTATATTTATTTATTTTTATTTATTTATTTATTATTATTTTTATCCATTTATTATTATTATAGGTTTATTTATATATTTATTTTAATCATTTTTTTTCATTTATCATTTATATTCATTTTTATCTATTTTTGTATATTTATTCTTAGTTTTTTTTATTTTTTTTTATTTTTTATTTATTATTTGTTTTATATTTATTTTATTTATTCTATTTATTTATTTAATTTATTTTTATAATCTTTTTTTATTTTATTTTTCTCTAATTTTTTATTTATTTATATTTTATATATTTTATTTTAATTTTTTTTATTCTTAAATATTTGTTTATTTATTCTTTTTAATCATTTATTTATTTATATATTTTATTTTTTTTATATATTTTCATTTATTTATTTTGTTTTTATATATTTATATATTTTATTTTTTATTTTATATATTTATTATTCTTTATTATTTATTCATGTATTTATTTATTTATATTATTTATTTCTTTTATTTATTTATTTGTATTCATATATTTATTTCTTAATTTTTATTAATTAATTTATTTCTATGTATTATTTATTTTAACTTATTATTTTATTTATTTATTCATTTTTATTAATTAATTTATTTCTATGTAATTTTTTATAATTTATTATTATTTTATTTTTATTTTATTTATTTATTTATTTATTTATTGTTTATATAATTATTTTTCATATCTTATTTTTCTCTATTTTTATTATTTTTTATTTTCATTTATAATTTTTTTTTTTATTTATTTTCATTTTTATTTATTTATCCATTTATTTTTATTCATATATATGTTTATTTATTAATTTTAAATTATTTGTTTTAGTTATTTTTATTTATTTTCATTTATTTATTTTTATTCATTTACTTATTTTATTTATTTATTCATTTATTTTTATTTATTTAATTTAATTTATTTATCCATTATGATTTATTTATTTTTTTATTTTCTTATTATATATTGATTTATTTTTATTGAATTTTTTTATTTATTAATTTATTTTATTTAGCTATTTATTTTTTATTTTTATATTTATTTTTTAGTTATTTATTTTCATTTATTCATTTATTTATTTTTATTTATTTATTCTTTTATTCATTTTATTATTTATTTATAATTTTTATTTCTTTTATTTAGTTATTTTTTTATTTATTTATTTATTTATTTATTTCTTATTTTTATATTATTTATTTATTATTTTATATTTATTTATTTGGTATTTTTTTTCTTTTTATTTCTTAATTTAATTTTACTTATTTTTATTTTTATTTATATATTTATTTGTTCATTTTATTTATTTATTATTTTTTATTTGTATTTTTTTATTTTAATTTATTTTGATATATTATTTTTACCTTTATTCTTCAAGTAAACCATCTTTTAAACTTATTAAATTAAAAGTAATTACTACCTCAGCTGCTGTAATATTATGTAGGTCTGTTTTCATGATTATGATTTTCTCGTTGTTGATCAAACTGTTGAACAACACACCGAAGGTTGGCATGTCTAAGACAGGTAATTATGAAAGCCAATTTTAATTTTATTCAAAGATGCCATAGTCTGTTATTAAACATTCATTTTTATTCGAAGTCAGGATTCTGACTATTCCATGACACTAGTTAAACAGGCTGTCAGAACACCTATCGAGGCCATTTTCACATGCAGGGCCATGATCAGTGTACATATTTATATTTCAGTCTTTAGAGATAAACTATGATATTGTCATCGAAGTCTCTCTCTCTCTCTCTCTCTCTCTCTCTCTCTCTTCTCTCTCTCTCTCCTCTCTCTCTCCTGATACTTCTCAATCTTTTCCCTTCTACTCTGGTGTCACATGGTATTGCGACATCAAAGAGTGATACATTCTTCTTAATGTTGTTAATCAACGTCACGTCTGGTCTATTGGGACGCATTACCTTTTTTGTATTGATACCAGTCTCCGAGGATTTTTGCTGGATCGTTTTCTATCACTAAGCTCCTCCCCGTTTCTACACTGCTCGTAACCTTTCAAATGTCAAAGAGGGAAGTCGGTCTTTTTAACTATTTTAACATAGATAAATTAAATTATGGTGTGTAGTGCCTCATAAATCAGGAAAACATAAAGATATATTTAGATTTGCATTGATTTTCAAGAAACATTTCGGTATATGACGTCATCATATCTGTAGTATGACGTAATTTCATCGCACAGCCGCCCAGGTGTAAAGGGACCGTCGACTAGGCGGGCAAGAGATGACGACAAGCCGATTTCCTTCCTCCTGATGCAATCACCTTAATTGTGCCCACCTATGGTATGACCAGCATGCACCTGTTTAAGAGGCTCTCCTGCCACGCCCAGGAGGGGGCTATAAAGAAGACTTCTTGTACAGATGTTCAGCAAAGTACACAGAGGCTTCTGGGATATTGAGTGGGGATGACGCTACATCTCTCTTTAGATACCTTGGTTCTTGGAGGACTGTATGATTGGTCTGCAGGTATGTAAAAAAGGGCGGGGGCCCTGGGACTGTGAAAAGGTTGGAGGAGACTTCAAATCTTGTCCTAGCAGGACGGTATAACTTCCATAGTACATACCTTAGATCGGTGAGATCGTGTAACTCTCGACCAAATAGTAAGTAAGCACATATTAACGCGGTTGAAGCTTTTCTTTGTGAGGAATTGGTGCCTGTCAACCCGAGCTCCGTAAGGAATCCCATCCTCGCGAATGATGGATATCTGCTCATCAATGTCATCGAAAACTCGTACATAGAGGGCAGGATAGCGACCTCTAGGAGGGGCAGCAGTTATAGGGCCCGGCGCTGGAGGGCATATTAGAACTAAAGGATTGTCCGTCCATGTCATTGCAATGGCAGTAACGGCAGCTGCTTTCTTGGGGCATCTCGGCCGGGAAGCTGTGTGCCCATGCACTTTGCACAAGTCTTAGAAACTCTTGCTGTCGTAGAAACTCTTGCTGAAGTCGTGCTTGGGTCCATCTTCTGTAGTACTTTTGTCATGTAAATAATGGCTACTACGAAGAGTAGTGGGGACAGTGAGTAACCCTGGAAGATCCCTCTCCTGATGTTAACCTCTCCTAGTCTTATCCAGACCTTGTAAATACTGTATTCCAGTTGCCCATTTTATTTTTGAGGAAGCTGACGGTGCTTTCCTCTGCCCTATATATATTCCAGGATTCTGCTTATTATTATTATTATAATTATTATTATTATTATTATTATTATTATTATTATTATTATTATTATTATTATTATTATTATTATTATTATTATTTTATTGTTCTAATTATTATTTTTTAATTTTTATTTTTCGATTTATTATTATATATTAGTATTGTTTTTATTTCTATTTTTATTATCTATAATTTATTACTTTTATTTTTTTATTATTATAACCATTTATATTTTACTCATTATTTTTATATCATTTTATTTGATTTCAGTTAAATTAATGATTATAATTAAGTATTTTTTATTTCAATTTATTATTATATAGTTTTATTTCAATTTTTTATTATTTTATATATTTTTAATTTTAATATTTTTATGTTATTTATTTTATTTTTGCTTTGTTTTATGTTTTATTTGTTTATTTCTTTTTATTTTTATGTTTTTTCATGCGCATTATATTTAGTTTTAGTTTTATTATTATTTTTCATGTTGTTTATTTTATTGGTTATAATTTTTTATTTTTGTTTAAATCTTTATTTTTGTTTACATATATGATTATATTTATTTAATTATTTTCATTTTATATATTTTATTTTATTATATTTATTTATTCTTATTTTTGTCTATTGATTATTTTTATTTTTATTTATCTTTTATTTTTTTTTATTATTTAACAAATATATTTATTTTTATTTTTTATCAATTTATATTTTTTTTTCATTTTGTTTACTTTGTATATTGTATTAATTTTCATATATTTTAATTTTTTTATTATTTATATTAATTACTTATTATTTCCATTTATTTATTTATCTATTTACTTTTATTTATTGACCAATTTTTAATTATCATTATTATTTTTTTTATTTATTTATGTAATTTTGATAACTTATTTATTTATTTTTATTTATTTATTTATTTATCGTTATTTTATTTTTATTTTTTTTACTTATTCTTATTAGTTTTTTACTTATTCGTTTTATATATTCATATATTTTTATGTATTTATTTATTTTCATTGATTTTTATTATTTTTTTTTATTATTGATTTTTATTTATTTAATTTTATCCATTTATATTTATATATGTTTATGTTTGTATTTTACTTATTTTATCTTTTTTTATTTTTTTTATTTATTTATTTAATTATTCAGTTAGTTATTTTATATATATGTTTATTTATCCATTTTTATAAATTTTCTTATTTTTATGTATTTTTTATATATTTATTTTTATCCATTTATTTATTATTACTTTTTATATTTTTATTTATGTATTTATTTATTTATCGTTATTATTTATTATCTATTTATTTTTACTTATTGATTTTTTCCTTTTTATTATTTATTTATTTATTTATTTTTCAAGTATTTATTTATTTTTATATATTTATTATATATTTATTTCCATTTATTTATTTTTGTTTATATATTTATTTATTTTGAATATTATTATTTATTTCTTTTTATTTTTATTTTTTTTAATATATGTATTTTTTTTCATTTTTTATTCATTTATTTTATATATATATGTTTATTTATTAATTTATCTATCTATTAATTTATTTTTTATTTAGTTATTTTTTATTTATTCATTTATTTATTTTTATTTTTGTTTTTATTTATTTATTGATATTTATTTATTTCTTTATTTATTTATTTATTTTTATTTATTTAATTATTTATTTATTGTGATATATTTATTTATTTATTTATTATTTATTTTATTTATATATATTTATTTTTTTATTTATTTTTTTTTTCTTCTTGTTTTATTTCTATTTATATATTGATTTATTTTACTTTTATTCATTAATTTAATTTCATGTATTTACTTATTTTTATTATTTATTAATTTATTATTTTTATTTATTTTTATTTACTTTTATGTATTTATTTGTTTTCATTGATTTTTAAAATTATTTTTAAATATTTATTTAGTTTTTATTTATGTATTTATTTTATATATTTATTTATTTATTTTGATGTTTATTCATTTTTTATTTTTTTTTATTTATTTATTTATTTTATTTATTTATCATTTATTTTTTAATCTATTTATTTTATTTATTTATTTCCAATTTTTTATTTTATTTATTTTTGATTTTTATTTAATTTTTTATCAATTTATTTTTATTCATTTATATATTTATTTATTTATTTTTATTTATTCATTGTTTTTATTTATATTTTATAATTTTAATTTACATCGGTATTATTTCATTATTTTTAACACTATTCATGAAGTAAACCATCTTTTAAACTTGTTAAATTAAAAGTATTTGCTGCCTCAGCTGCAGTTATATTATCTAGGTCTATTTTCATAATTATGATTTTCTCGTTGTTGCTTAAGCTGCTGAACAACGCACCCAAGTTTAGCAAGTCTAAAATAGGTAATTATGAAAATCAATTTTAATTTTAATTCTAATTGAACATTCGTTGTATAACCTGTAGGGTTTTTCAAGGGTCAAATTTTATTCGAAGTCTGGATTCTGACTATTCCTTGGCACTACTTAAACACATTAGTAGAGTGCCTATAGAGGTTATTTTCACATGCAGGGTCAAGATCAGTGTACATATTTATATATCAGTCTTTACAGATATACTATGATATCAAAGTCTCTCTCTCTCTCTCTCTCTCTCTCTCTCTCTCTCTCTCTCTCTCTCTCTCTCTCTCTCTCTCTCTCTTTCTATCGTGATACTTTTCAATCTTTTCCCTTCTACTCTGGTGTCACATGGTATTGCGACATCAATGAGTGATACTTTCTTTCTAATGTTGTCAATCAACACCACGTCTGGTCAATTAGCACATATCACCGAGGATATTTGCTTCATC
>NC_061092.1:32841104-32852526 GCF_015104395.2 Macrobrachium nipponense | reverse complement strand
TATTTGCTTCATCGTTGTCTATCTCTTAGCTCCTCCCCATTCATAGTCTGCTCGTCATATTTCAGTTGTCAAAGAGGGAAGGCGGTCTTTTTAACTATATTGACCTTTTAACTTAGCTAAATTATGGTGTCTGGTGCCAAATAAATTATGAGAAAAAAGATGACGTCATATCTAGTATCACGTCTTCATCTGTATAACATATTTCAGTTACAACTAAAGTTAATATATAAAACAGAGATTTCTTTAATGAATTACGATTACAATTACCTTACGAATGTGTAATGAATAACATTTCAATTGAATTACAATTACTACCTGCCTTCAACGAACAGCCACCCAAGTGTAAAGGGGGCGTGGCCTAGGCAGGCAAGAGATGACGACAAGCAGATTTCCTTCGCTCAAGATGCAACCACGTTATTAATACCCACCTTTGGTATGACCAGCATACGCCTGTGTAAGAAACTTTCCTTCCACGCCCAGTAAGGGTCTATAAAGAACCATGCAGCAGTCACCAGACATCAGTAGACTTCTTGTACAGATGTTCAGCAAAGTACAAATAGAGGCTTCTGGGATATTGAGTGTCGATGACGTTGCCTCAGATACCTTGGCTCTTGGAGGACGTTAGGATTGGTCTCGAGGTATGTAAAAAAGTCTGCGAGCCCTGGGACTGTAAAAAGGTAGTTGGAGGCTTGAAATATTGTCCTAGGACGGTATAACTTCCATAGTACATACCTTAGCGCGGTGAGGTCGGGTGACTCTCGACCAGAAAGTAGGCAAGAACATCTTACCGTGGTTGAGGCTTTCCTTTGTGACGAATTGGTGCCTGTCTACTCGAGCTCCGTAATTAATCTTATACTCGCGAATGATGGGTATCTGCGCACCAGTGTCATCGAAAGCTCGGACCTGGTGGGCAGGATAGCGACCTCTGGGTGCAGTAAATATAGGGCCCTGCGCTGGAGGGCCTATTAGAACTGAAGGATTGTCCGTCCTTGTTATTGCAATGGCAGTAACCGCAGCTGCCTTCTTGGGGCATCTCGATCAGGAAGCGGTGTGCCCATGCACTTTGCACAAATCGTAGAAATTCTTGCTGAAGTCGTGCTTGGATCCATCTTCTGTGGTGCTTTTGTTATGTGAATCATGGCTACTAAAAGAGTAGTGGGGGCAGTGAGTAACCCTGGAACTCTCCTGATGTTAACATCTCCTAGTCTTATTCCAGAGCTTATAAATACTGCATTCCAGTTGCCCATTTTATTTTTGAGGAAGCTTATGGAGCTTTCCTCAGCCTCATATATGTTCAAGGATTTTACTTATTATTATTATTATTTTTATTATTCTTTTATTATTTTTTTATTTTTTCCTCCATTTTTATTATTTCTCTATTTTTTTTATTTATTATAGATATTAGTATTATTTTTATTTCTATTTTTATTATATATATTTTATTACTTTAAATTTTTTTTATTATTATTATTTATATTTTACTTATTTTTATGTAATCATTTTTATTTGGTTTAAACTATATTTATTATTATTATATTGAATATTTTTACTTAAATTTATTATTATTATTTTTATTAGTTTTTATTTATATTTTATTGTTTTTATCTATTTATTTTTTAATTTCTTTTGTATTTTTTAATTGTTTTTTTATTTTTATTTTTAATATCATCATTTTGTTGCTTTTAATTTTTTTTCATTTTAATTATTTTTTTTCATGTTGCAATTATAATTATCTTAGTTTTATTATTATTTTTCATTTTTTGATGTATTTTTCATTTTTAAAAATTTAATTTTTTTATGTATTATATTATATTTGTTTAAGTATTATTTTTGTTCTTATCTATTTTTATTTTTTAATTTTTTTGTATTTTTAATTATTTTTCTATTTTTATTTTTAATATCATAATTTAATTTTTATTTTTTTATTTTTATGATTTTTTTCATGTGCATTATAATTATTTTATTTTATTATTATTTTTCATGTTTTTATTTATTTAAATTTTTCATTTTTAAAAATTTATTTTTGTTTATGTATTATTTAATTTGTTTAATTTATTATTTTATTTATTTATTTATTTATTTATATTTTTTATTGGCCAATTTTTTATTTTATCATTAATTCTTATTTTTTAATATTTAACTTTTAATCATTTTATTATTGATTTTATTTATTGTTTTTATTTATTTATTTTATTTATTTCTTTTTTATTTATTTATTTATTTTTAATTTAATTATTTATTTTTATTATTAATTTATTTATTTATTTATAAGGATTATTTATTTTTATTAATTATTATTTATTGCTGTATATGTTTATTTATTTATTTTTAGGTATTTATTTGTTTTCATTGATGGTTTTATTTATTTGTAATTATCTTAGTTTTAATTAATTATTTTCCATTTGTGATTTGTAATTTTTATTTTTAAAAATTTAATTTTTTATGTTAAGTTAGATTATATTGTTTATTATTATTTTTGTTCTTAATTTTCTATTTTATTTTAATTTTTTTGATTTTAATTTATTTTTATATTTGTTTATTATTTAATATCATAATTTCATTTTATTTTTTATTTTTTGATTTTTTCATTGTGCAATTTTATTAATATTTTATTTTATTATTATTTTTCATGTTTTTATTTTATTTTTTCATTTTTTAAAAATTTATTTTGTTCTATGTTATTATAGTTATTTTTCAATTTGTTTAAATTATTATTTTTAGTTAATTTATTTATTTATTTATATTTTTATTGACCAAATTTTTTTATTTATTTTTCTTAATTCTTAGTTTTTAATTATTTAATTTTAATCATTTATTTATGAATTTATTTATTTGTTTTTATTTATTAAATTTATTTATTTTTTTTTTATTATTTATTTTTAATAATTATTTATTTTTATTAATTATTTATTTATTTATGTTTAATGATATTATTTTTATTAATGATTTATTTATTGCGTATTTTTATGGTTTAAATTTCATTTATGTTTAGTTTATTATTTGTTTTGCATTGATTTTTTATTTATTTGTAATTATTCTTATTTATTATTATTTATTGAAATTTATCTATTTATATTTATTTATTTCATATGTTTTATATTTTATTTATTTTATCTATTTTTATTCTATTTATTTTTATTTTTTTATTTATTCATTCATATTTATATTGTTTATTTTTTCATTTTTATTAATTTTTTATTTAACGTGTGTATTTTTTATTTATATTTCATTTTACTTTTCTATATATTTATTTTATGTTTTATTTATTATTTTATTTTACATTCTATTTATGTTTTTATTTATTTATTTTTTATTTTTTATTTATTTATTTCATTTATTTTTATTTATTTTATTAATTTTTTAGTTAATTATTTATTTTATTTCATTTTAAGTTTTATTTATTTGCATTTATTTTGTTATTTTATTTAATTTCTATTTATTTATTTTTGTTTTATATATTTATTTTTTAAATATTTTTTATTTATTTTAATCTTAATTCATGTATTTCTTATTTATTTTCTTTTATTTATTTTTATTTATTTGATTATTTCGTTATTTTGATATATTTATTTAATTATTAATTTATTTATTTATTTATTTTCTTATTTTTTTATTTATTTAGTAATGTATTTTTTCATTTATTTATTTTTACTTATTTTTAATTTTTCATTTATTTATTTATTTATTTTTATTGTTATTTGATTTTATTTATTTTTATATATTTATTTTATATATTTATCTTTTATCTATTTATTTTATTTATTTATTTTTTTTTTTTATATATTCATTTTTATCTCTTTATTTTTAATTATTTATATATTTACTTATTTTTATTTACACATTATTTTTATTTACACATTATTTTTATTTTTTTATTTATATTATTTATTTAATTTTATTTATTTTTTATTTTATATATTTATTCATTTATGTTTATTTATTCATTCTTTCTATTTGTATTTTTCTATTTTAATTTACACTGATATTATTTCATTAATTTACTTCTATTCATATGTAAACAATCTTTTAAACATGTTAAATTAAAAGTAACTGCTGCCTCAGCTGCATTAATATGATGTAGATCTATTTTCATAATTATGATTTTCTCGTTGTTGGTTAAGCTGCTGAACAGCGCACCGAAGGTTGGTATGTCTTAAATAGGTAATTATGAAAGTCAATTTTAACTTTTATTCAAAGATGCTAGAGCCGTAGTTAAACATTCGTTGTAGGTCCGTAGGGTTTTTCAAGGTTCAATTTTAATTCGAAGTCTGGATTATGACTATTTCTTGGCACTACTTAAACACACTAATAGAGTGCCTGTGGAGGTCCATTTTCATATACATGGCCAAGATCAGTGTACATATTTATATATCAGTCTTTATAGATATACTATGCTATCAAAGTATCTCTCTCTCTCTCTCTCTCTCTCTCTCTCGTTCCTGATACTTTTCAATCTTTTCCCTCCTACTCTGGTGTCACATGGTATTTGGCCATCAATGATTGATACTTTCTTCCTAATGTTGTCTATTAACGTTACGTCTAGTCTATTGACATATATCACCTTTTGTTTGTTTAATACCACAGTCCCCGAGGATATTTGCTTGATCGTTTTCGATCACTAAGCACCTCCCTATTTATACTTTTTTCGTCATATTTCAGTTCTCAAAAAGGGAAGGCGGATTATTTTATCCATGTTAACATTTTAACATAGCTACATTGTGGTGTCTGGTGCCACATAAATCAGGAAAACAAGGAAATTTTTAGATTTTTATTGATTTCCAAGAAATATTTAGGTATGTGACGTCATATCTGTAGTATGATGTCGTCATACGTTTAGCAAATTTCTATTGCAACTAAAATTAATATTAAGCAGTGATTTCTTTAGACAATTACAATTACAGTTACCTTAAGAATGAGTAATGAATAAAATTTCAATTAAATTACAATTACTACAAGCCTGCCTTCATCGCACAACCGCCCAGGTGTAAATGGGGCGTGGCCTAGGCAGGCAAGAGATGACGACAAGCCGATTTCCTACGCTCCATATACAACCACTTTACTTTCTGCTGACCTTTTGTATGAGCAGCATGCGCCTCTGTAAGAGACTCTCCTTCCACGCCCAGGAGGGGCCTATAAAGAACCACGCCCGCCTCAAACATCAGGAGACTTCTTGTACAGATGTTCAGCAAAGTACAGATGTTCAGCTTCTGGAATATTGAGTGACGATGATGCTACCTTTCTCTGTAGATACCTTGGTTCTTGGAGGACTGTAGGATTGGTCTGGAGGTATGTAAGGAAGAGCGAGGGCCCTTGGACTGTGAAAAGGTAGGAGGAGGCTTAAAATATTATCCTAGCAGGACTGTGTAACCTCCATAATACATACCTTAGAGCGGTGATGTCGGGTGACTCGACCAGACAGTAGCCAAGAACATCTTACCGTGGTTGAGGGTTCCTATTGTGAGGAATTGGTGCCTTTCAACCCGAGCTCCGTAAGGAATCTCATCCTCGCGAATGATGGATGTCTGCACACCAGTGTCATCGAAAGCTCGGACAGGATAGCGACCTCTGGGAGGTGCAGCAAATATAGGGCTCTGCGCTGGAGGGCCTGCTAGAAGTGAAGGATTGTCCGTCCCTATCATTCCAATGGCAGTAACCGCAGCTGCTTTCTTGGGACATCTCGACTAGGAATCTGTGTGACCATGCACTTTCCACAAGTCATAGAAACTCTTGCTGAAGTCGTGCTTGGGTCCATCTTCTGTAGTACTTTTGTCATGTAAATCATGGCTACTACTAAGAGTAGTGGGGACATTGAGTAACCCTGGAAGATACCTCTCCTGATGTTAACCTCTCCTAGTCTTATCCCAGAGCTTGTAAATAGTGTATTCCAGTTGCCCATTTCATTTTTAAGGAAGCTGATGGTGCTTTCCTCTGTCCCATATATGTTCAAGGATTTTGCTTATTATTATTTTATAGTTGTAATTATTATTTTTTATTTGTATTTTTATATTTATCATATTTATTAGCATTGTTTTTATTTTGATTTTTATATATTTTTCATTTTATTTTTTATTATTATTTATATTTTATTTATTATTATTTCATCATTTTTTGTTTTGGTTTATATTAAATCTATTATTATCCTAAATATTCTCATTTCAGTTTATCATTATTATTATTATTATTATTATTATTATTATTATTATTATTATTATTATTATTATTAATTATTTTTTGATTTTTATTATTTTTGTTTTATTATTTTTTATTTTTATTTTATTTTGAACTTTTACTTTTCATTATTTTTATTATCTTTATTTTATTCATGTGCATTGTTTATTTTATTTTTCTGATTATTTGTCATGTTTTATTTATTTTTTATTTATTTATTTTGTATTTATTTATTATTTTATATTACGTTTTTATTAATTTATTTTATTTTTAATTATTATTTCAATTATTTAATTCGGTTATTAATTAATTTTTTAAACGGTTATTAATTATACATATATATATATATAATATATATATATTATATATATATATATAAACACACATATATATATATATATATATATATATATATATATATATATTTATAATTTATATTAATTTTTTTCTTTTTAGTAATATTTTTTAAATATATTATTTATTTTTCTTATGTTTTCATTTATTTATTTGTAATTATTTTTATTTATTTTTTTTCATTTATTTATATACTTATTTATTTATTTACTTATTTAATTTATTAACTTTTATCTTTTATTTATTTATATTTGTTTTTAATTTTTAAAATTTATTTTTCTTTTTATTTATTTATTTTATATTTTCTATTATTTATTTATTATTTTGTTTTTTAATTTTTTTTAAATTTATTTTTATTTATTTATTTATATTTTTTATTTATTTATTTACTTTTATTTATTGATCTATTTTTTTATCAATTTTTATTTTATTTATTTTTTTATTTTATCAAGTTCATTACTTATATTCACTAATTTATTTATGTGTATTTATTTATTTATTTATTTTTATTAATTATTTATTTATTTATCTATTTTTATTTATTTGTTTATTTTTTTTTCTGTATTTGTTATTTATTTTCATTGGTTTTATTTATTTATTTATATTTATTTTCATTTTGTTTTTATTATGATTTTTATTTATTTATATATATTAACTTATATAAGTTTGTTTTTATGTTTATTTCTATCTATTTTTATTTATCTATTTATTTTATTTATTTATTTATTTATGTTTATTTAGTTTTATATATATTCATTTTTATTATTATTTTTTTTATTTATTTTATTTATTTATTTATATTTACTTTATTTTTTAAGTATTTTTTTTCTTAATATTTATTATTTGTTTATATGTATTATTTATTTTTTATTAATGTATTCATTTTTATGTATTTCTTATTTTTTTATATATATTTATTTTATGTATTTATTTTTATTTATATATTTTGTTTATATTTTATTTCATATTATATTTATTTTTTTTATGTATATTTAATTTTTATTATTTCCATTTTTCATTTTTATTCATATTATATATATATATATATATATATATATATATATATATATATATATATATATATATATATATATATATATATATATATATATATATATATATATGAATATGTTGATTTATTAATTCATTTATTTTTATTTGTTTATTAATTTTTTATTTATTCATTTTTCTTTTTTCTTTTATGTATTTATTTTTATTTATTTATTTATTTGTTTTTATTTTTTTATTTTGATATATTTAATTTATTTATTTCTGTATTTATTTATTTTTTCTTATTTATTTATTTGTTTTCATTCATTAATTTTTTATTGATTTATTTTATTTACATATTAATTTATTTTTTATTTATTAATTAATTGGATATTTTATTTATTTATTTATTTTTTAATTTTTTTTATTTTTTTTATTTTTATTTGTTTATTAGGTTTTATTATTATTTATAATATATATGTGTTTATTTACGAATTAATTAATTTTATTTATTTATTTATTTATTTTTATCTATTTATTTTTATTTTTTTTTTTTATTTTTCAATATTATTTTTCAATAATTTTATTTTTTCTTTATTTTTTTATTTTTTATTTTTTATTTTTTATTTATTTTGTTAAGTTTATTTATTTATTCATATTTTCATTATTTTTATTTATTCACCTATTTATATTTATTTATTTATTTATTTTTATTTAATTATTCATACATTTACTTTTTATTTACTTATTATTTTGATTTATTTATTTTTTATTATTTATTAATTATTTTTTATTTTATTTAATTTTATGTATTTTTAATTATTTGCTTTTATCTATTTATTTACTTTTTTATTTATATATTTATTTTTTTATTTATTATTTACATTGATATTATTTCATTATTTTTACCTTTAGTCCTGAAGTAAACCATCTTTTAAACATGTTAAATTAAAAGTAATTGCTGCCTTAGCTGCAGCAATATTACATAGGTCTGTTTTCATAATTATCATTTTCTCGTTGTTGCGTAAACTGCTGAACAACGCACCGAAGTTTGGCATGTCTAAGACAGGTAACTATGAAAGTCAATTTTAATTTTATTCAAAGATGCCATAGCTGCAGTTAAACATTCGTTTTATAACCCGTAGAGGTTTTCATGGTTACTTTTTTTTTTTTTTTTTTTTTTACTCGAAGTCTGGATTCCTACTATTCCTTTACACTTTTTAAAAACGCTAGTAGAACGCCTATGGAGGTCATTTTCACATGCAGGGGGAAAATCAGTGAATATGTTTAAATTTCAGTCTTTACAGATATACTATGATATTGTTGTCATCAAAGCCATTCTCTCTCTCTCTCTCTCTCTCTCTCTCTCTCTCTCTCTCTCTCTCTCTCTCTCTCTCTCTCTCTCTCTCTCCAGATACTTCTCAATCGTTTCCCTTCTACTGTGGTGTCACATGGTATTGCGACATCAGTGAGTGATACATTCTTCTTAATGTTGTCAATCGTCTTGTATGGTTTATTGTCACATATCACCTTTTGTTTATATTTGATACCACAGTCCACGAAGATATTTGGTTGATCACTAAGCACCTCCCCATTCATATTCTGCTCGTCATATTTCAGTTGTCAAAGAGGGAAGGCGGTCTTTTTAACTATATTGACCTTTTAACATAGCTAAATTATGGTGTCTGGTGCCACATAAATAGGGAAAAAATAAGGAAATGTTTAGATTTTCATTGAATTCCAAGAAATATTTCGGCAGGTGACGTCATATCTGTAGTATCACGTTTTCATCATGTATAGCAAATTTTAGTTACAACTAAACTTAATATAAAACAGAGATTTCTTTAAAGAATTACGATTACAGTTACCTTTCGAATGTGTAATGAATAACATTACACTTACTACAAGCCTGCCTTCATCGCACAGCCGCCCAGGTGTAAAGGGGGCATGGACTAGGCAGGCAAGAGATGACGACAAGTCGATTTCCTTTGCTCTAGATGCCACCACCTTACTTATGCCGGCCTTTGGTATAACCAGTATGCGTGCATGTAAGAGGCTCTCCTTCCATGCCCAGGAGGGGTCTATAAAGAACCATGCAGACACCAGACATCAGTGAACTACTTGCACAGATGTTCAGCAAAGTACAAATAGAGGCTTCTGGGATATTGGGTGGCTATGACGCTACCTCTCTCTGTAGATACCTTGGTTCTTGGAGGACTGTAGGATTGGTCTCGATGTATGTAAGGAAGGGCGAGGGCCCTTGGACTGTGAAAAGGTAGGAGGAGGCTTAAAATATTGTCCTAGCAGGACGGTATAATCTTCATAGTACATACCTTAGAGCGGTGAGGTCAGGTGACTCTCGACCAGACAGTAGCCAAGAACATCTTAACATGGTTGAGGCTTTCTTTTGTGACGAATTGGTGCCTGCCAACCCGAGCTCCCTAATGAATCTCATCCTCGCGAATGATGGATGTCTGCGCACCAGTGTCAACGAAAGCTCGGACCTGGTGGGCAGGATAGCTACCTCTGGGTGCAGTAAATATAGGGCCCTGTGCTAGAGGGCCTATTAGAACTGAAGGATTGTCCGTCCCTTTATTGCAATGGCAGTAACCGCAGCTGCTTTCTTGGGGCATCTCGTCTAGGAAGCGGTGTGCTCATGCACTTTGGACAAGTCGTAGAAACTCCTGCTGAAGTCGTGCTCGGGAAACGTAGAGTAGTGGGGACAGTGAGTAACCCTGGAAGATCCCTCTCCTGATGTTAACCTCCCCTAGTCTTATCACAGAGCTTGTAAATACACTATTCCAGTTGCCCATTTTATTTTTGTGGAAGCTGATGGTGCTTTCCTCTGCCCCATTATGTTCAAGGATTCTGCTTATTATTATTATTATTATTATTATTATTATTATTATTATTATTATTATTATTATTATTATTATTATTATTATTATTATTATTATTATTTTTTAATTTTAATTTTTTTATTTATAGTTATCAGTATTGTTTTTATTTCTATTTTATTATATATATCTTGAGCGGGTTTTTAATGCCAAATGACACCCATTTAAACAAAATGAAACAAACTGCTACTGGCAACTACACCTACCCTCGTTCATTGCAGATCATTCTGGGGAGTTGGCAGAAAAGCAAGCCAGGCAACTAAATTCCTGTAGTTACAAAAATATACTTTTTATGTCCCAAATTATCTAACATTGAAATGGAATAAAATCAATCATTAAAATGGAATAAAATTAATCAACTCTTACCCGAAAGAAACGTTAAACTATCGGTTTCCTCTCAAAATCATATTTAAGTAAGTACCCCCTCTTATCTCATTATGTCCGACTAATCATAATATTTGATAAGTCAGTAGAAGTCTTAGAGAATCCATTTTTCTATGGGGTGACTTGGAACCCATCTGAAATAAAGAGACCACAATTATAACACCACTTTAACCATGAAAGCTAGTTAAAAGGAATGTGTACTGCACCACACTTCTCTTTCTCCAGGCCCAATAATTATTACTTCAAAGGTTAACATTTTCAAAGTTCTTTCTTAAGCTACCTATTCTATGGGTCTGCAACACCTTGCAAGACCTCTTACAGGCGTGTTCCACACTCTGTCACAAGCAATCAGTGAGTCCTCCCTCATAGCACTTATCCCACCATAATACAAGTCATATGCTGTTTGTTACGACCACACACGCAGACACACCATATGTTGCACACACCAAACACGGGTGCTCCATGCCCTAAGCTTGTGATCTTCGAGGCGTCATCGACCTCAAAGTTCATTGGTCATCTATCCTGCCTGCCTGTTTTTTCATTTCGGCATCTTCGAGGAATCCAGCGCTTGTCTCAAACCGATTTGTCTCTAACCAGAAAGAGCTGAGATTAACAATTCACTACCGTCC
>NC_061092.1:32823604-32836104 GCF_015104395.2 Macrobrachium nipponense | reverse complement strand
TCTATCACTCCCTCAGGTTGATGCTCGTACCACTTATTACTGCAAGGTAGCTGATGTTTCTAGCACAGGCTCCAGTGGAGGGCTTTCGCCACTGAATCATGCCTCTTTTTGTACTGGTTCTGAGCAAGTGCCGGGCATTCGCTTGCTATGTGGTTTATGGTTTCATTTTTCGTATTGCACTTCCTACATATGGGAGAGATGTTATTTCCGTCTATCGTTCTTTGAACATATCTGGTTCTTAGGGCCTGATCTTGTGTCGCTGTTATCATTAATTCCGTTTCCTTCTTTAGCTCTCCCCTCTGTAGCCATTGCCATGTGTCATCGTTGGCTAGTTCTTTAGTCTGTCTCATGTATTGTCCGTGCATTGGTTTGTTGTGCCAGTCCTCTGTTCTGTCTGTCATTCTCCTGTCTGTATATTTCTGGGTCTTCGTCTACTTTTATCAGTCCTTCTTCCCATGTACTCTTTAGCCACTCGTCTTCACTGGTTTTCAGATATTGCCCCAGTGCTATGTTCTCGATGTTGACGCAGTCCTCTATACTTAGTAGTCCTCTCCCTCCTTCCTTTCGTGTTATGTATAGTCTGTCTGTATTTGCTCTTGGGTGTAGTGCTTTGTTATTGTCATATGTTTCCTGGTTATCTGATCTATACTGCGGAGTTCTGCCTTCGTCCATTCCACTAATCCTGCACTGTATCTGATTACTGGCACTGCCCATGTGTTTATGGCTTTTATCATATATCCGGCATTGAGTTTTTACTTGAGTATCGCCTTGAGTCTCTGCATATATTCTTTCCTGATCGTGTCCTTCATCTCTTGGTGTTTTATATCCCCTCCTTCCATTATTCCCAGGTATTTGTATCCTGTCTCATCTATGTGTTTGATTTTGCTCCCATCTGGTAGCTTTATCCCTTCAGTTCTCATTACTTTGCCTTTTTGTATGTTGACTAAGGCGCATTTTTCTATTCCAAACTCCATCCTGATGTCCCCAGATACAATCCTTATAGTCTGGATTAGGGTATCTATTTCCTTGATGCTCTTACCATACAGCTTGATGTCGTCCATGAACATCAGATGGTTGATTCTGTTGCCTCTTTTCTTGAGTTGGTACCCGGCATCCATCTTCTGTAGTACTTTTGTCATGGGAATCATGGCTACTACGAAGAGTAGTGGGGACAGTGAGTCGCCCTGGAAGATCCCTCTCCTGATGTTAACCTCTGCTAGTCTTATTCTAGAGCTTGTAAGTATTGTATTCCAGTTGCGCATTGTATTTTTGAGGAAGCTGATGGTGTTTTCCTCTGCCCCATATATTTTCAGGCATTCTACTAGCCATGTGTGGTATCATGTCGAAGGCTTTCTTATAGTCTATCCTTGCCATGCTTATTATTATTATTATTATTATTATTATTATTATTATTATTATTTTTTTTTTTGGGGGGGGGGTTGCTATCACAGTCCTCTATTTCGACTGGGTGGTTGAGGTCCCCTCGAAGGGCATGCTACTAGGTTGTTCTCAGGGCGAGAGCCTGAGCTTTGATCACCCTCAGTGTGAGAGCTAACACTTATATCATCCTCAGGATCCCTCTGGTGCAATGGTCGTTGTGGGGCGTTGTCTGCTGCTCTCCTGACGGCAGTGGAGAGGAGAAAGGTCTCTTAGTGGGCCAGATAACAGACAAATTGTGCAAATGATAATGCAAGGATCAAATTTGGCACAAGTGTCCTCCAAGGTATACTAATCAAATCTGTCCGATTGGCCAATTGAAAATCCAAGATGGCGGCCATTTTCAAGATGGCCACCAAAATAACCACCCAAAGTAGATGTTTTGCTTAGAAAGATTTGTAGTTGTCTGATTTGCATGATCTAAGGGTGGATTCTTATGATTTGAAGCCTGCTGAACTATATTTTCCTGTTTAAAAAGCACTCTGAGACATATTTCTCAAGATGACCACCAAGATGTTTGAGTTTCTTTACATAAGTTTTGTCCCGGCTACTACATTTTCAAAGTTATGCATACTGTACTGTTGTTTCTCGATCTGCTACTGTTCACATATGCAGCTGCAGAGTGATCTACAGGGAATCTCTTCCTTAGAGCACTTGCATCTTCCTTTGCAAACCTTCTTACAGGAGCAATTTGTCAATTCTTGACAGCTTACTGCAATCGCTGTTAGTGTTGTCCAATGTATCTGCCATGCTTCTCCTTTCTGTGTCCACCCCCATTTAGCTGGACTGCTCATGTGTGGATTACAGTTGGTTGCCTGGCCCCAGATGATCCCAGCATGGTAGGCTGCATGCTTTGCATGTTCTCTGAGGGCTGCCTGTGTTGGTGGAATTGAGTTGTACAGCCTCTGCTTGCGGGCAAAAAGAGCTAGTCTTGCTTTGTCCACACCAGTGGCTGAGCTTGATGTGTCGTACATGAGGACAACGAATCTTTCCAGCCTCTGCATGTCAAGATCTGGAATCAATGTTGGATTCTGGCTGAGATTAATGAATGTTTCAGTAACATCATCAAATACATTCCAAGTCTGCCATACAGATTTCTTCACTTTCCCACAAACGCAGACACAATGTCACATCCAGTGAATGCGGGAAAGTAGGGTATCCCTCTAGCTTTCTCAAGCCAATTGCAAAAACTACCTCATGGATTGGAATCCATCGCATATGGGATCCTTGGCCAAAGGCAATCCACATTTCCTGAAGACCTAGTTTCTGGAAGGATGGCAGTACAGATATTGCTATGACTAGCACATCTGTGTCATTAGCCTTGATGATTATAGACTTGCTCCCGTCAGTCGTTGCTTCTTCGTGACAACATGGGGACACAGTATCCAGAGACTTCACTGTTGCTAATGACATCCTCTCCTTTTGTGACGATGACTGTGCTTGTCGTTTCTGCTTCACACATCTTTTTGGCCTGGAAGTGAAGCATTTCAGTCTTGTTGCTGGGGTCACCAAGGAAGCTTTGCCAGTTTCCTGGTGTCTTGCTTGTTCATGTCACTCTTCTGATTCCTTTCCCCCTTTTTAACCTCGTCTTTGATTTCAGACTTAATTTGTTGTATACATCAAAGACTATGTCCACCCACTTGTACCGAGCACCATAGGATTCCACCTTTGTGATGATGCCTTCTTTGGCATAGCCATTAAATGTCTTTGGAGCACGTGGAGGTGAGGCATTGATAAGTGCTGGGACATTCACTTGCTGTTCAAGAATTTCAATCAGCTTTGACTTCTGACATGTACGAAGCTTGTCGCTGTCACTGAGAGATGTGGGGTATGTCTGATTCTCGTGCTTGAAGAATTCTTGCAGGTCACACTGTCTGTTCTGGCTTGAGATGAACAGTTGCGAGAATAACTGACAGTCATCTTTTAGGACTTTCTCCTTAGAAATTCCCTCAGCCTGTTCCTGTTTGAAGAATGAAAGGGTTCTTCTTGATTGGATGATAGAAAAGACTTTCAGCTTCATCCTTTAGCCCTTTCATAAATGATAGGAACTGCTCTTTGCCTTGCTGTTGATGTGTAGCTACCATTTCAGCTAGAGTTGGGTCTGCAATGTTCTTTGTATCTAACACCAACAGGTCTGCTGATTCTTCTTGGAATGGGTTACCCATCTCCTGCTAGTAGACAACTAACTTCAGGTCCCGCGACCATCCACCTACGAAGTGCTGACGGGTCTTCTGTCAACCTAATTGCACCTCCATCACCTTTGATCACTGCATCATTGTGCTCGAGTGCTTGATCACTCCCCATGCCAGAGAATTCTCTTCTCGACTTGTGGATGATGAAGTTACCATTGGGAAAACTCCTTGGCTATGTCCGGATGTTGTTGTTCGAGTGACATCATATCTCATAGGTGAATAGTGATCCACCGGGCATAGTTAACATTGTTATTTGCAAAGAAGTAAGGCACCAGTTCTGAAAGTGCTTCACGGTACAAGTTGAAGTCTCCTTCTCTGAATGAGCGGATGAGGGTGATTATCGTGAGTTCTATGTCCAGCACTAGGCTCCAGAATTGGAACTGCAGACTCTCTTTCTTCCGTTTTTCACACCAATCTTCAAAGGTTATTTCTGATGTGCTAGACTCTTCAGAGCAGAAATCATGATATGCCTCCTTCATCAGTATGTACAAGCTGCATGCTGTAATCTGGGGTGCTTGTCTTGTTTTTGCAACACTGGATGCAGACAGGTAAGACTCTGATGTACCAGATGAGGCCACCCCTGCTTCCACAATGGCACTGGTCCACCCACTGTCTCGTAGTAATGTTCCTATTGATCTCACTGAAGCCATTTCTATATGAAGGCCTCTGAACTTGACAACGAACTTGTCCTCCCCATATCGTTGCCACTTCCACTGTATTTGTTTTGCCATAACATACAATGGTGGGTCAACAACAATTATAGGTGTCTGCTGTGGGTTCAAAAAAGCCACTGCATCATGGACCTTCTCCATGCCATGCTTGATAGTTGCAACATTGTGTGCCTGGTCTCGCCACATATGCATCATTGCTGATATGCTCACTTCAAATGGATGGCTCCTTTTCTGTGTTGCATGGTATGCTGACCATGTGATGCTGACTGCATCAGCCACATACTCAGTGAGGAAGAATTCCTCCACCCAAGAATATTCTTCTTTCAAATGTGACCTGATCTACTCTGGTGCTGGTAAGGATTGGCTTTACAACTGGAAGAGAATTGGGGTTTGTGGTGATGTATGCTGGTTGAATATTGGTGTATGCCTCTGGAAGCTCTGGAACTTTTTAACCTTCATTTTTGACTCTATATCTAGTTTGAGTGGCTCACGTTCATCTCCAGGATTTCCTGTGTTTGGAGGCTGGAAAATGAACACACTTGTACCGTGTAAAAATGTTTCAGCTGTGGTCGCAGTGGGATTATGATCTATGTTGTCAACTGCTCCAGTTGTGAACAAATTCTTTCTCTAGACTGGGGGACATTACTCCATCTTCCACATACTGTGCAACAACTGCTTCTCCTAACTGTGCTGAGATTTCTAGGACTCGGTCATATGATATTTTGAGCCCATTATCATGGAGCATTTAAATTAATTGTCTCTTCCTCGTCTTGGCAAACACATACAGGCCCATGTAGTCTGCAAAATGATTCCCAGTTCCTTCCTTGTATTTGGCGAAGCAGTTGTACTGTAGAAGTTGTGATGTAGCAAAATCTGATTTCAACGGTCCATGATGGAGTTGGGACTTGATGTCTGCACCATGTTCGGTCATGCATACAAACTGAAGCAGTGATGGTGGCACAGCCTGTTACTAGTCTTTGTCATGAAAATAGATGCTGAAATTCGACTTCTGACGGAGCATGTTTTGTCTTATTATCCCAGCGGATTTTGCTAGATGGATCGCTTCACCATAAGGGGATGCTTCTGATAGGATTGAAACTACATCAGTTTCAACAGCCAACAGAACTTCTTGTCCTTGGCGATTAGCTTGTAGCTGTGGAATGTGCAAAAGCAGCTGATCCTTGAGTTGAGTAGGATGAACATCAGGCGAGTCAGCACCAAACTGTTCCAGCCTCTGCTTGTGAAGCTTGGTCAAATCAGCAAGCTTGAAAATCGGTGGCCTCACACTGGCATTTTTCATCTCGCAGATGTAGGTGACTAGTTCAGAGAAAGCAGTTGGATATGCATCATTCCAGTATTCCTGTGCTTTTTCTTGCTCTTGCACCTTTAGGTATGCCCGTTCTCGGTTATACAATGCCACCAAACAGCCACGGTGATATTTCACTTCTTCAGCTACAACATCTCCTGCACTTAGTTTGGTGAGAAGTTTGTGTCACTGAGTGTTTTGGCACACTTATTTATTCTCCTATTCAATTGCATTGTCATTGCTTCTCTAAGCTCCACTCCTTCAGTTTCGCAGAAGAAGCATTCTTTTGTTTTAGTTTCTTGGAGCTTTCGTGGAATCTTACTTCTACTGCCCTCATCACTAGGACCTACATGACTTGCTCTTTTTTCAGCTCAGTGTAACTTTGTGTTGTTGAACAGAAGCCTGCAATTCTCATGATATTGTGCCTTATTTTTTCTTAATGTTTCCTCTATCCCAGAACCTTCGTCAAGTCTTGCAGGGTCCAGCTTGATTGGTAGCCCATTGAGTGAGTGAAACAGAGGAATATTCTTTGCCAGGTTCGTATAACCATCATCCCCTCTTCTGGCAGGATTGGCCTGGGGAGATTTTAGATCTTCGTTCTTAACCTACTGACATAGGCAACACTTGGTCCAGTCTGTTTTCATGATTGTCCAGTAGAGTTCGCATCCATGATTACAATGACGTTCAGGGTCGAGGGTTTATATCCTTTTACCACCCTGTACATGTAATAGTATAATAGGCCTCTTATGTCCTGTAATATACATTAGGCACTTTCCTGTATGGGATAGAACTAGGTTCTTGCAGTGCGCCATACACCTAGTCCGATCGTTCATCCAGTGTCATTAGTCCTGTGCGATCTGTACACCATCCAGATAACTAAAACCCTGTTATCCTCAGTTCGGCTCTCCTGCGCTGGCATGTTCTGTCCAATCAGGTGCGGCTGCCTAACTGATTTGGGGTTGATTAGGCACCATTTGGGATATTAGTTGGTTGTTGCAGTATGATGCCAACATAAATTTCCTACTTAGCTGACACTGAACCCCAATGCTGAGTTTCACAGCAGTGATGTCACCAATGTGCCTTAGTAGTGCCCGACAATCACTCCTTTAATACAGTGCCTTAACCATGTTATAAACTAGAAAATATACATCAACAGGCTTAAAAACATAGGAATCCACACTTAGATCATGCAATTCGGGCAATTACAAATATTTCTAAGCAAAACATCAACATTGGGTTGTTATTTTGAAGGCCATATTGAAAAATGGCAGCCATTTTGGATTTTCAATTGGTCAATCAGGCAGATTTGATTAGTATCCTTTGGAGAACAATTGTGCCAAATTTGATGCTTGTATCATCATTTGCACATTTCTTCTAAAAAATTGCTCTTATCTGCCCCATTACTTGGTGGCAGTAAGTCGTGTAAGCTGGAATTGTCGCACTGCCCCACCCCCTTATCAAGGCTTCGGGGCTTATGTAGAGTGTACCACAAGACAGAATAACGTCTAGCAACGATTTGTGTATCCTTTGGTGGGAGGAAATGACAGATGAATCCTCTCATGATACCTGCTATGTGGTGGCCAGGTTTTCCTGTCCTTAAAAATCCCCCTCCACTAACTCAGGACTGTATTCTCTTACACAAAGGGCATCTCTCGATTTGTATATTCTATTCCGAGATCCATTTCCCCATTTTCTCGTTAACGTTCCTCTTCTGAAGTCCCCACTTTTGTTGTTACATGTGTTTTCTTTTTCCTTTCGCTAACTCGGCTGCCTTATTCGTCCTCCTGAACTTCTACACTTAATCTTCCTGTCTTGTTATTCAGTTCCACCTCAAATAATAGTTTTTTTTCTTTCATTCATAGAGCTTCTCATTTCATAGTCCCAGTTCCTCTACTTACCTTCTTAGATGCGTAAAGGCTTACTACTGAGTCTATTTATACATATATTTGCATATATGTATAAATGTATATTTATACATATATGTGTATACTATATATATATATATATATATATATAATATATATATATATATATATATATATATATATATATATATATATATATATATATATATATTATAAATTAACGTAATTTATTCAGTTTTGATGACCCTTTTAAAGTAAGTTTTTTCTAGTTTAATCCAGTTTCTTTTGAGTTTCTCTCTGAACGCTGGATATGGGTCTTTTGCCTCTCCTTAATGGTTGTTATTAGTTTATATTGGTACTCCGCCCATGAAGTTTGTTTCTTTTTTTTCATGTTTGTGATGGTGGTTTGGCTTCGTCGTCTGTGCCACGTCATATTTTGACCCTCTCCCGGAGCTTTCGAGGGGGCCTTGTGCCATTTGTTCAAGAGTTCTGTACTCGGCTCCACCGTAGAAGGACCAGTGTGCTATTTTATTGGCAGTCTACAGCAGTGCACTTATTTGGGTAGAGGATACTTCCTTTAGCACACCTGCATCGTGTTGCGTCACCAGAGAGTGACCCTGTGTGCTCGTGCCCTTTGTCCGAAGCTGGATTGCTTGGGGCCTGTTGTTGGAGGCTTGGACTTTGTGCCTCACCGAGGATTTCTACAGCCCTTTATTGTTGGAGTAGACCTCAGCATTTGCTCTCGTGAATGGCCCGTAGTGCGAGCGTAATAAACGCCCTTTAATCTCCTGCCTCTGCCTGAACACTGCGCCCTTGGAGTCGTGAGGAGGCCCTCTAGTGGCGGAGAAGAGTAAGCCCACTTTATTATTATTAACATTATTAATTTATTTTCTTCATGTGATGGAGCAGCAACCCCTTATTTAGTAAAGACGTCTTTTACACGAAAATAAGTGTGTCAGCGTCGGCATTTAACTATATAAAGACGTCCTTGGAGGGTCTTGAGTGTTACTTTATGGACTCGACCTATTGAGTTATTCATGTTTTATACTGTTATACGAGTATGTATTTAGTACAATGTACTTTGTTAAAAATGGTTTGTGAAGATTTAGGTTAAGATATAGGTTAAGGTTTTTCACCCCCTTTGAATCTCCATCTATCGTGTGCTAAGGAAAAAAGTTTTTTCTTACTTCCACTGTTTACTTTCTCTTATTCCTTGGCATGTTAGTTAGGTAGGCGATTGAAGAAGTGACTGATTTGGCATTGTGTGTGCTTGTTGTGTTTTTCCCCCCATTATTCAGTTTTCAGAGGGGTTCTTTTGTTGTTAATTTTTAAGAAATAAATTATTGTTAATCTTTAGTTTGTGGTTTGGTGTATCCTCTCTGAGATTGTACTCTTTGAGTGTTGGTTTGTCAGGGATCATACTCTTTTTGTGGTACTGATCTGAAATATCAGGTCCAAAAGAACCTTAACTTCAGACCATCGTGAAGTTCATAACTATATATATATATATATATATATATATATATATATATATATTATATATATATATATATATATATATATATATATATATATATATATAAAAATAACCACACTGCTCTCTTAACTTCTTGAATTCTTTGCTTTTTTTTGGATAAGCTTGTCACTACAAGGCCTGAAGATCCAAGTTCAAAGACATTTTTTTGAAGAAATTGTGATGTCCCGTACCGGGAAATGAACCAGGTCCCATAATGACAAAGAGGTCGGCAACGTGACCTCTTTGTGATTATGGGACCTGGGTTCGTTTCCCGGTACCGGACATCACAATTTCCTTAAAAAATTTTCTTTGAACTTGGATCATCAGACTCTGTAGACATGAGCGTATCCAAAAAAGAGCAAAGAATTCAAGCATTGTGGCTGTTACAGTTCATATGTATATGGTAAAAAAAAGTGACCAGTAGATTCTACATACATACATACATATATAATATATATATATATATATATATATATATATATATATATAGTATATATATATATATATATATAAATATATATATACATATATATATATATATATATATATATATATATATACATATATATATATATATATATATACCGGATGTTTTGACATTAGCGCCCCCCTCCACAGAACAAATGGAAAGTTATGAAGTTTTCTGCTATAGCCTATCTCCAAGTACATTATATTAAGTTTCTATTAAGCTATTTTCCGTTTTACATTTCTTGTATTTTCAGACTGAGTAACAAGAGTTAGATACAGCCATGGCTAACGACTCGGATGAAATCAGATGGATTGACCAAATCTGGACTATAGCCTTCAGAGAGGCCAGGGATGCTGACGCATCCTTCATTTCACGTTTCTGGATAGTTAAGTACATTAAATGAGATGAATTCTTTGTTAAAAGAAACTGGAAAAAAATCCATATGACTCATTGTGAAAAGAGTGAGAATCTTGGAAGGCCTAAAGTCCTTTCTCAGGAGGCAAAAGACATCATAGCTGAGGCAGTGGGTAGACCAATAAAGTCTTTATGTAAATTGGTGGTTGAACTAGAAACAAAAAGGGGAAAGAAGAGAAGTTTTAGTGCTGTATATCGTGAGTTGAAAAAATCTGGTATCAAACCATTTCATGTTATCAGCAAGCCTAACATAACTCAGCAACAGGGAGAAGACTGTGCATGGTTTTGTGGTTCATTTCTTAAAGGTTGGGATGAAGCTGACTTTCTCTATGTTGCCACATCACAGGAATTCTTCATTTACACAGTCAGGAAGCCAAATCATAAAAATTACATCAGTTGGGCTGCAAATTTGGATGATACTAGCAATGACATGTGCTATCGCCAAGTTGTGAAATTTCCTGAATGTTTGGGAATTTTTCTCAGTTTCACAGCCATACAGTTAATGTGGATCATCAAAGAAAAAGGACTGGCGAATACTTCAGAGAAACTGCGCTTACTGGTGGAGTATTTCCTTTCCTCAAAGATCCTGAAAATGTGTTATCTGTTGAAAAAGTCACATTTTTGCATGATAAGGCACCATATTTCAAGGCTCTCCAGACACAGGAGCTGCTTCGAAACAGTGGTATCGATTTCTTCTCGTCAAGTGAATTTCCAGATAGCTCCCCTGACCTTATTGTGTGTGAAAACATTGGTAGTATCTTAAAGGATCGTGTTGAAGCGCGTACAGTGATCTATGATAGTATGCGAAGCCTCGACGTCCTGCGAAGAGAGGTGACCGAAGTGCTCAGGGAAATGGAGTTTGAGTCTCAACTTTAATACTCAGAGAGAAGCTTAAATAAATACCTGTTCTGAATGACTTTTGTTTTTGTCCATATCAATTTTAGTTTATGAAGTAGGGGGGTCTCTAATTAACACCCTGTATATATATATATATATATATATATATATATATATAATATATATATATATATATATATATATATATAATATATATTTGCGGTCATTAAAGTCAACGGCAGCTTCGGAGAAAATAAATGTTACCTGTATTTCACGTTTCCAAATTACAAAATGGCTTTTTTTTCCCGTCGGCGAAGTAGATAGAACATTTTTAGGTGCAGTGTTTCCATGAAAACTTCGGAATAGTTATAAATAAACCTGTATTTAGTCAAAGCGCGATCGTGAGGTCTTTAGAAGCAGTGAAAAAACAGTTAAGAAAACGAGAGAAAGCTGGAGTTATTAGATTCGTCTCTAGATCTGGAGAGTCCAGTAAAATCCTTTCATTGACGACATTTTACCTTACCGTTTGGTCTGATCTCCAGCTGAGCAGCAAGGGGTTAGGTTAATACAGATTAATAAGCGAAAAACCTAGCTCAAGATTAGTAGTGAATTTTTCTTCCTGTTTCAAGATTAGTCCCTTTTTTCTCTAACCTCCTCTAAACGTTCGGTTCAGGTGAACTGACTCTAAATCACCGCTTCAACAATGAATGCCATCTGGTAATAATTTTTCCATGTAAACAATTTCGGTGTTATTTTATTAAACTTCGAAGTGACTGTCTTATATCATGATCTCCACGCGGTGCGCTGTAGGCGTTACTTAAGGATCTTTGCAACGTCTCTTTGACCCCTTGCTGCACCCTCTTTCATTATTTTTACTCTACCTCTGTTCGTATTATCTTTTTTCCATCTCCTTAACAATTGTTTCATAGCGCAACTGCGAGGTTTTCCTGTTTCACCTTGAAAACCTTTGACCTGAATTTTATATTCCAGTTCCAACATTCTATATCATGAACATGGTAGAAAGTATTGAGACAGTGCTCCCGATGATGTTCGATAATTTGTTCCCCCTTTAGTAGATGTGCAGTAGATGCAAAATTATATCTCGCAATTGATTGGTAGATTATACCAGTGTTGTCTTTCAATTTTGATGTGGGGCTTTGCTGTTTTTCATTTTGAGGGATGCAGCCATGGCGGGCTAACGATATATAACTAGAAAAGTATCCCCTTTCCGTTTAATTGACCTAAGACCGAGGCATACAAAGTTGTCAGATAAGAACAGATCAGCCTAATCTCCAGGTCAGAGGTAGATGATAAGAAGCATGTTCCTTTACTTTTGTCATTTGTCTTTTTTCAAAGCTGCTGAAGATTTTACGTTTGTGTTCTGGTGACAGAGTTATATTCTATAGATAAGAATTTTTTAATGGAAGTGCCTACAGAGAGTGAATTTTTCTGTACTTTTTTCAATGAGCAAAGTGTGATTATAATGTCACTACTGATTAGAACTTTATTAGGTAGAATTCATTCGTTTATATATATATATATATATCTATATATATATATATATATATATATATATATATATATATATATATATATATATATATGTGTGTGTGTGTGTGTGTGTGTATAAATATATATATATATATATATATATATATATATATATATATATATATATATATATATATATATATATATATATATATAATTTGTGTGTGTGCGCGTGTCCGTGCGCTTCTGTACTATACAATCACAGAATAGTACTATTCTCCATTTAAACAGTTCTTGACAGA
>NC_061092.1:32801104-32818604 GCF_015104395.2 Macrobrachium nipponense | reverse complement strand
TAGCGCTCATTTATAAACTTAGCCGTCATTTAGTGGGGAAAAATATACTTTTTCCGGCATTTTATGACAGTAACTAAATGGCCAATTTGTGTTTTAATCACGCGAAACCATAATTGAGGCCAAAGCAACATACAAATATTAATATCGCCGATTGATTTTAACGACAGATGTTCGAGATAGCTCTTGCGTTTGCAAACTAATAATAATAATAATAGGGAAGACATCCACAATGATATCAGTATAATTAATAATAATAAAATAATAATAATAATAATAATAATAATAATAATAATAATAATAATAATAGCGAACAAATCCACAATGATGTCATTGTAAATAATAATAATTATATAATAAAAGACAATATCGCTGTAGTATCACTAAATACTTTCGGTTCAGTAATATCTGTACTTCCGTTTTGGTAGGTAATACCTCTTAGTAATCTTCCTTTTATTTCCAGAGAACAGAGTTACGTCCCATGAAGCTAAAATAGCTTCTATGCACAGGTATTGTGACCTAATAAGTCTTGTTTTCTCGTTTCCAGCTTGTAGTTTCATCATCTTAGGATTAGGTATCACCTCTTGTTATGTATCATTTCAGGTTTACGGGTTTTTTTCGCTTTTACTGTTTATTTTGCTGAGATTCTGTCTGATCTGAAGTTTTCTCTTTAATTTTATCGATTTAATGGCATGTTAAGTTTACGGAGTTTTATTTTGGCTTCTGCTATTTCTCTTGCTGAGAATCTGCTTGATCTGAAGTTGTTTTTTCTTTTATGTTGTCGATGTAAATAGAGTGTAACAATCCTTTCACGAATGAAGATAGATCTGTTGGGAAGAATTGGCGTGACTGCTTGTAACATTATCACCTTTTCACGGGAAGTATTTTATCCGAAGATGAGTGAAGTACTTCTACGTCAAGGTCCAACGTCAAGGGACAAGGGCAAGAATGAGTTTAACTTGTAAACTGAACCAAGCAGTCCCGTTGGTTTCTGAAATCTTTGTAGCTGGTTCATATTCCCTCTGCTTGCGGTGTCGCTTCTAGTAATAATCTCGTGCTGTGATTGATTTTTTCTCATTTTCTCTCATCTTGGTCACTTGCGTCTCTTCATAAGGCTGCAGCATCTCTTCTGGAACCGTATTATTTAAACTTGTAGACAGTTTTGTCTTAATTTCGTTTTAACGAAATTTCTGTGTTAGTTAATAATTCTCACTGGATTACGGAAGGAGAGAGACCTTACAGACCTTACACCTTACAGACCTTACATCTTGTTCGGGTTGCCCAGGTCCCTCAGTGTGAGGCACCTCTAATGTCTACCAGAGAGTTGCTAGTACAATTTCCTTCCGGTATATTTTGCATCTTCCAATCTTGGATGGTCTGGGATGCAGTTTAGATATTTGTCGAGCTTATTCTTAAACACATTCTACGCCACTCCTATATATTCCTCAGATGAGCTGGCAACGCATTGAATAGACGCTGCATTATCGATGCTGGTGCGTAGTGGATAATGTCCTGTGTGCTTTCCTTATTTTTCCTGGTATAGTTTTGGGCACTATTAATCTACCTCTGCTTGCTCTTTCTGATATTTTTAGTTCCATGATATTTTCTGCTATTCCTTCTATCTGTTTCCATGCCTGAATTATCATGTAGCGTTCTCTTCTCCTTTCTAGACTATATAATTTAAGAATTGTAGTCTTTCCCAGTAGTCTAGGTCCTTAACTTCTTCTATTCTAGCTGTAAAGGACCTTTGTACACTCTCATGTGCAATATCCTTTGATAGTGTGGGTACCATATCATATTGCAATATTCAAGTGGACTACGAACATATGTTTTATAAAGCATAATCATGTGTTCAGCTTTTCTTGTTTTGAAGTGCCGTAACAACATTCCCATTTTTGCTTTACATTTTTGCCAACAGAGTTGCTATTTGATCATTGCATAACATGTTCCTATTCATCATCACACCAAGGTCTTTAACTGCTTCCTTATTTGTGATGGTCTCATTATTAGGTCCCTTATATGCATATAGCTTTCTTTCTCTGTCTCCATAATTTATTGATTCAAATTTATCAGAGTTAAACAATACCATCCTATTTACCTCTGCCCAATCATATACTTTGTTAAGGTCTCTTTGTAGAGCGTTCCTATCTTCATCACAAGTAATTTCTCTACTTATTCTTGTGTCGTCTGCGAAACTACTCACTACCGAATCCTTAACATTATTGTCTATGTCTTCAATCATAATAACAAACAGTATTGCAGCTAACACCGTACCTTGCGGCACACCGGATATTACCTTGGCTTCATCGATTTCTCGTCGTTTGCAATAACTATCTGTTTTCTGTTGTGTAAAAATTCTTTTAACCATCTTCCTACTTTATCCACGATATTGTGTTTTCTAATTTTCTTCGCTAATATATTATGGTCTACTTTATCAAAAGCTTTTGCAAAGTCTAAATAAACCACATCTGTTTCATTTCCGCTTTTCATATTTTTGAATATGTTTTTCACGGTGGACTAACAGTTGGGTTTGTGTACTTTTTCCGGTACGAAACCATGTTGTCCTTTATTAAACAAATTATTTTTTATTAAATGTTTCATAATATTTTTCTTCATTACCCTTTCATACACTTTCATAATATGTGATGTTAGACTCACAGGCCTATAATTACTTGCCTCTAGTCTTGATCCACTTTTGAAAGTAGGGGTAATATATGCTAATTTGTGCTCATCATAGTATCTTGCCTGTATCTACACTTTGTCTTAATAATATTGCAAGTGGCTTTGCGATAGAATGAAGTACTTTCTTTAACAAAATAGCAGGAATTCCATCAGGCCCACTGCAGCAGCTCCATTTTTAATTTCATTAATAGCCTGCACAATATCAGCTTCATTAATATCTATGTCAGCTAAATATTCACTATTTTCATCCCTTACTTCTATATCATTATCTTCATTATCTATTCTAGGGGGTGAATTCTATCTTATTATCGTTTCTGCCAGTATGTTGCAAATTTCCTTTTTTTCATTCGTTAATCTCCCTTCAATTCTCAGAGGGCCTATTTCTATTCTTCTTTTATTCATCTTCTTCGCATATGAGTATAATAGTTTGGGGTTTTGCTTGATATTTAATAGGGTTTTTTCTTCCAAGTCCCGTTTTTCATTTTCTTTTGATTGTATAATCTTTTGTTCTGCATTTTCTATCTTACTTTTTAGTTCTATAACTTTCCATCCATGCATTTTTTCTTTTGCAAGACCTTTTTTCCACTTTCTGATTTTCTGGAACAAGATCCTTCTGTCTCTTGGTATGCATGAATGATGTTTACTTTTCTTCTTCGGTATATATTTTTCCACTATTATCTCCAATATTTTATTATAATATCTCCGTATTTACCCTTATGTCATCACTTACGAAAATGTTATCCCAATCTTTGTTTAATTCTTCATTAATTTCTGACCATTTTATATTTTTTACTGTAGAAGTTGTATTTTCCATATCCTTCCCACTTTTTCATTTCTGCTTATCTCTATTTTCACTTGCTTTGGAATGAACTGTTAATTCTATGACATTATGGTCTGAAATACTCGCATTATAAACTATTATTTCTTTAACATAATTCATCTCGTTCACAAATACTAGGTCTAAAGTATTTTCCTTTTCTTGTTGGCAGGTGATTTATTTGTTGAATGTTGTATTCTAGTAGCATATCTAATAGCTTTTCAAATTGCCTCTTATCTTCTGCACTACTATTACTCTCTTTTTTATATGTATAAGTACAACCACAATCTCCTATTCGTTCTTTCCATTCTACGAAAGGAAAGTTGAAGTCACCAGATAGGAGAATAGTCCAGTCCTTGTGATTTCTACATATATCATCCAATTTTTCAATTATTAAGTCAAACTCTTTAGTATTAGGAGGTCTATATATTACTATGTTCATCAATTTTCAGATTCAAATTCTACCGCTATTAGTTCACATTCTGAGTTACTATATTTCTCCATATCCTTTTTTTCCTTTTTTTTGTCTTTCCCATATATTGCGGTTCCCCCTGATTCCTATTTTTTCTATCTGATCTATAAGTTTGGAACCCTTTTATTTGATCATCATTCCCAGTCTCTTGGGAATACCAGGTTTCACTTATATTCATTATATCTATTTTTCTTTTCATTTTGGGTTAGTTCTTCTAAGTACTCTATTTTTCTTTTTGAGTCTACTCGTAACTAAACCCTGGCCATTCATCACTATGATGGTTTGCGTGTGCTCCCTTCATTTAATACTGGTAGTAATAAGGATTTTCCCATGTCTCTTTCTGTTCTGGTTATGTTGTTCTTTTTTTCACTTTCCAGAAATTCTGACATTAAAAAAATCCAACTTTTCCATAATATTTGATCTTCCTTCATCATAATTATTAATTTTGTGTCTGAATCTGCAATTTTCTCCGTTTCTGCAATATCCTCTTGCATAATAAATACAGTTATTATCTCTTGAGTAGAATTTCGGAGCTGATGCTTTGAAATTTTTTGCTGACACCTCTGCATATCTCATTGGTGGTTTGCTTTTCTCTTTTACCTGATATTCTGATTTCTCTCTTTATTTGTTTCTTTCTTATTTTGGATTTTATTACTTGGTTGGTTATTTATTTGATTATGATTCATGGCTACAGGGTGCATATATTTGCATTTTTTGTCGAACTTACTTCCTTTTCCTTCTTTTAGGTTTTTACATATTTTTGGATGCAGATCTCTGCAATCATCCCCATATCCATCTAAGTATGCACATTTACCATATATTTCATAGTTTTGACATATCTTAGGATGTTTGTAGTAACATCTTTCTCCAAATCTGCAATCCCTCTTTTCAAAAGGTTGCAGATTTTGTCTTTCTTGTCTATTTTTTCCTCTTTCCCGTCATTGTATAGATCTGGGTAGAGCCTCTTCGGGATTTGCTTTTCTGTTGTCATATCGTAATTTATTTCTTCGTAGGTATGCTGCTTTTATTGCCTCATATGGTAGTTATCAATGAGTATCTCTGCATCCATACTTTTTATCTTGTTCTTTGGTTTTCTTGTTTTTTTCCTTATTTTTTAAAATTTGTCATTTCATTTTTGTTTACTTCTCTTCCGTTTTCCTCTTCTTCTTTTTCTTCTTACTTCTTCCTCTTCCTCTTCTTCTTCATCCTCAACTATTTGTACATTCAATCTTGATTTAATAACATTGTCTATCCATGATAGACCATGTTGAACAAAAAATTCTTGTATCTTTTCTCAAATCTTGTATTACCTCAGCACACTGTGGATGGGTCGGAATGTTGCATGCAGACATTTTCTGATTAGGTTTTGTGGATTGACTATGCTATACCAAACCTTACACAGTTTGCATGCTTTTGCATTCTTTTTCCTAATGCATCAATTAGGATATTCACAAGATTCACCTTATTCATTTTCTTTGTCGGGATATGTTGGTTTATGTATATTTTCTTTATGAGTCTCTTGACCACTTGGATTTTATTTGGAACTTCTTCAATTATTTTCAAGATGTTTTCATTAGATTTGTTCCAGTTTGAAGGATTATATCCTTCTAATATATCTATGAATGCTTTTGTATCTTTTGGTTAGGACTGTTGCTGATTTCATAGATGAGAAATGCCAGTTCCCTTCCTGCTACCCTCATCGTATTGCGAATCTGCTAAACACGCCAAATTACGCCACTCTTCCGCAGTTGGAAACTTACTGCCATCTTGTTCTGATTTATAGTATTACACTTGATAAACTAACTTAGAAGACGCTTTATCCTACTATTTTCACACTAATCTTATCACCGATAGTTCACGAACACTTCTAGATATTTCTCAAATTCTAGTCGTATGTTAAACTTGTGATATCTGTTGATTATTGTGACTTCACGCGGGTACGGTCTCACCAAGCAAGATGGCTACTACGAGGAGAGAGAGAGAGAGAGAGAGAGAGAGAGAGGGGGGGGGGGGGGGGGACTGTTTTTACCTTCTTCTAAAACGAAATTTCTGTGTTAGTTAATAATTCTCACTAATAATTCTCACTGGATTACGGAAGGAGAGAGAGAGAGAGAGAAAGAGAGAGAGAGAGAGAGAGAGATGAGGGGGGACTGCTTTTACCTTTTTCTAGTTCTTCTAAGCCCTTTCCCATTTTCGAATTTGCAGGGTGTTATGCGATTTGTGCGACGTTCGGAACCCTCATTGCATGTTGTCACTATTATTACTATTGTTACTATTATTGATTGGCAATGCAAACACGCCATCAATAATTATTGTAATACAAAAGAGTTGGATACCAGTGAGGGTTATTACTATTAATTTAATGTAATAGAGTGGAAAAGACGTTCCTCAAGACCCGAGGGACGTTACTGACCATCCCGGTTGAGAAGCTTGACCCGGGCTTGACGATGGCAAGTCTAAATTTGAAATTCATTACTCGTAGATCATTGTTTTGTTATGAACAGGAGACTTTCCATACACATGACATTATTATGCCAGAATAGTTCTCATAAAATACATGGTCCATTTATGAATCATTATCAGTTTTGCATCTATTTAAATGACGGTAAAATATGGCCGGTTATATCTAAGATTTTCTAAGGGACATGGGGTGTAAGATGTAGCTGAATGGGGCCCTGTTTAAGGGAATTCGACAAACTGCTGATGAGCTTTCTGTAAGGGTGAAAGACGCTCGGTCAGATGTTGTTTAGTTGTTTGTCCAGAAGGTTCAACCTTGATAGATCAGGTAATAAGTAAATGTGACTACGTAGCCTTGTTAGTTTTCTGTAACAGAAAACTACTGAGATGGCTTTGTCTGTCCGTCCGCACTTTTTCTGTCCGTCCTCAGATCTTAAAATCTACTGAGGCTAGAGGGCTGCAAATTGGTATGTTTATCATCCACCTCCAATCATCAAACAAACAGATTGCAGCTCTCTAGCCTCAGTAGTTTTGATTTTATATAAAGTTAAATTAGCCATGATTGTGCGACTGGCACTGCAACAGTACAGGCCACCTCGACCCGTTGAAAGTTTCATGGGCCGTGGCTGAGAGTTTCATGCAGCATTATAAGCTGTACAGAAAACTCTATTGCACCGAAGAAACTTCTGTGCATTTTGTACTTGTTTTTCCTTTGGAGACACAATCTTAGGGTGAAACGACTTGTTTTGTTAAAATGTTAATAACAATAGTAAATAAAACAAGCAACTTTTCTTTTTTGTTGAGATTTTAAACTTAAGAATAGATATGACAAATGAAACAAGCAACCTTACGTACCGATAGATTTACTGACGTCATGCTTCTAATGAAAATGTCCAGAAGAGTGAGAGATAGAAATGCGCTCACAGTGTTTCAGAAAATCGATGTTATTCTCAATACCTGTTGGTGCATAAACTTTGTTATGTTGCTCAACAAAATTCGGTCGATTTTTTGGAATAAGAGTTTTTATTCTCCGGATTAAAAATGCTGCTGCCTTTGTGTTCGAATCAACATTTTCCGAGAAACGCTTAAGTATAAGGAGTATATGCCCTTCGCCGTTTGAAAACTGGGGAAATAAATAGTCAGTAAACGACATTGTGAAGGAACGGAGCGAAAGGCGGTTATGCAAGCAATTAGGCCTTCTTTTTCTTAGTGCCTCTTCTGGTGTTTTTAATTGGTGTCAGTTTTGGTGGCAGATTTGACCTGGAAATGTTACAGGTTACTCAAACAATAGTCGGTACGTCAACTCCTGAGTGAGCTTAATTGATAAATTTGTTATATCGAACGGGCGTGCGCCGCCCCCCCCCCCCCCACCACACACACACACACACACACACACACACACACACACACACACACATATATAATATATATATAATATAATATATTATGATATAATATAATATATATAATATATATAATGTATAACTGAATCACGGAAAGTTTGGAAACCACGTGGAATCCAAATCAATAAATTAGGTAGGTTAAGCCACCGAAGGAGAAATAAACAACGGGAGTTTCTGCAAGATCTTTCGACGTTCAAACACGTCCTTTACTCAGCAGATAAACTGACGTTCCTTAGGAATTTGAAAAAACAGTACAGGAAAGCTCGTATAAAACTGACGAGTCGAGGGATTCATAAAGGGAGATTAGTACCTAGAATCCGGCACAAACCTGGAAGAATGCAGTAAAACCTTTCCTCCAAAAAGCATAAACATGGGTACAATTTAAAAGAACAAAAAGATTAAAGTCAATATCTGCTCAGACACAATTGGCCAAAGTACCCAATTAAAGGATGAATTTAATAGGGTGACAGCTATTCATAACTTTGGTAAACAAAAACACTTATTCACAATACATTATTCAAAATACATATTAAACATATCATATACAATGAAGGAGATTCGTTTAAGGCAACTAATTTGTATTTAGTTTATCTGCTGGAGTAAAGGACGTTGAACGTGGAAAGATCTTGCAGAAACCTCCGTTGTTTATTTTTATTTTTCCTTAGTGGCTTATGCCTTTATATATATATCATATCTATATTATATATAATATAATATAATAATATATATATATATGTAAGGATATATATATATATACTAATAAATATAATATTTAATACTATACTATATGTTACTGTTCTTTATTGTATGTATGGCCTCATTTTTTGTTTTCCCGTATCTGATCCTCTCGTTTGAAGTGGTATTTCTTTTGTGTTGTTTTTTTTGATTTTCTTCATTCAAATTGAAGAGAGGACATTGATGTAATATTGATGAAATTAGTCGTTTATCAACGAAGAGACCATAGTAAATGAACTTTTCAAAATTATGATATTATAAGACATTTTCGTTGGATTGGAAAATATCGAAGAATCATCCTATGTACAAACAACTCGGAACAGTACCGCTAAACAGCTCTCCATTATATTTTTTATTTTTTTAAATGAAAATTTGGGATTATAGTAGGTTACCGATCTTGACATTATAAGCCATTGGTATATTTAGCGTTTAAATTTTAAATTTTCCATTATAAAAATTTTCTCATATTAGTTATTAGTTTTCTTACCCTTTTTTTCTCTCTATCACAGTCCTCCAATTTCGACTGGGTGGTGGTATTTATAGTTGGGTTGGGTTCCGGTTTGCATCCTGCCTCCTTAGGAGTCCATCACTTTTCTTACCATGTGTTGCCGTTTCTAGGATCACACTCTTCTGCATGAGTCCTGGAAGCTACTTCAAGCCTCTAGTTTTTTCTATTAGTTCCTTTTCAGGGATCTTGGGATCCGTGCCCTAGTGCTCCTATGAGTTATGGGTACAATTTCCACTGGCATATCCCCATATCCTTCTTAATTTATTTCTATTTTCAGATCTTGCTACTTATCCATTTTTTCCCTCTCTTTTCTTTCTCTTCAACTCTGGTGTCCCTGGTATTGCGACATCAACGAGTGATACTTTTCTTCTTGACTTTGATTTCAATTCAACGTCACGTTCGGTCCAGTTTGCACGTATCACCCTTATCCGTTCTGATACCATAGTCCGCATAGGGATCTTTTGGCCTGATCGTTTTTTATCTATCAACTCCCTCCAGGTTTTGGAATGCTCTTACCACTTATTACTGCAAGGAGTATCTGATGTTTCTTGCATCAGGCCTCCAGTGGAGGGTTTTTTTTTTGCCACTGAAATCTTGCCTCTTTTTTGTACTGGGTTCTGTGCAAGTGGCCGGGGGGGGACATTCGCTTTGCTATGTGGTTTATGGTTTCATTTTTCGTATTTGCACTTCCTAACATATTGGGGAGAGGATGTTTTTATTTCCGTCTATCGTTTCTTTGAATATATGTGGTTCTTAGGGGTAGGCCTGATCGTTGTGCCGCTGTTTATTCCATTCCTTCCAGTTTCCTTCTTTAGCTCTCCCCTCTGTAGCCATTGCCATGTGTCCATCTGCTGGGCTAGTTCTTTAGTGCTGTCTCATGTAGTTGTCCGTGCATTGGTTTTGTTTTGTGCCAGTTCCTCTGTCTGTTCTGTCCATTCCCTCCTGTCTCTCGTATATTTCTGGGTCTTCGGTCTACTTTTATTTAGTCCCCTTCTTCCCATTGCACTTTTTAGCCACTCGTCTTCGCTGGTTTTCAGATATTGCCCCATTGCCTCTGTTTTGCGATGTTGACGCAGTCCTCTATTACTTAGTAGTTCTCTCCCTCCTTTTTCCTTTCGTGTTTATGTCTAGTCCTGTCTGTATTTGCTCTTGGGGTGTAGGGCTTTGCTTTGGTATTGTCTATTGGTTTCCTGGTTTTTCTGATCTAATTGATGCGGAGTTTCTGCCTTCGTCCATTCCCACTATTCCTGCGCTGTATCGATTACTGGGCACTGGCCCCATGGTTTTTGTTTATGGCTTTTTTTATCAATATTTCCCGGCGTTGAAGTTTTGACTGTATTATTATTATTATTAGTTATTATTATTATTATTATTGTTATTATTATTTATTGATTATTATTAAAATATTCATAATAGCATTAAGTCACTAAAAAGATTGAAGACATCCGTAAGTGGCCTTGGAATGTAAATAAATATATATATATAATATATATATTATATTATACTTATATATATATATATAATATATCTAATATTTTTTATTTATTTATTTACATCCAAAGCCCATTACGAAATGTTTCCATCTTTTTAGTGAATTTTATGCTATTATGATATTTTAATAATAATAATAATAAAATAATAAATAATAATAATAATAATAATACAATAATAATAATAATAATAATCAATATGAGAAAATTTTTATAAGGAAAATTTAAACGCTAAATATACCAATGGCTTATATTTCAAGATCGGTAACTACTATAATCCCAAATTTATATAAAAAAATATATGAGAGCTGTTTAGGATATATATATATATATATATATATATATATATATATATATTTATATATATATACTATACATACATACATACATACATACTATACATACATACATATATACATAAATACATACATACAACATACATACATACATACAAACGAGAACTTTTGAGAATCGATCAGGTTCTCAAAAGCTCTCTCTTGTCTATATATTTGTAATAATACATATTTACAATTAAACCACTGTGGATTTCTTTATTATTATTATTATTATTATTATTATTATTATTATTATTATTATTATTATTTTTTTTTTTTTTTTTTTTTTGCTCTATCACAGTCCTCCAATTCGACTGGGTGGTATTTATAGTGAGGGGTTCCGGGTTGCATCCTGCCTCCTTAGGTAACCCGAGGCTCCTCATTGTAACGTACTCGAAGTTTGTGACATTGCATGAGGTTCAAAGCATCATTGCAACTCATTTACTTGACCTTTGACCTTAATACCACTCGTATTTACGTGTATTATGCATGAACGTGTGTGAAACGGAGTAATGTCATTGCTCAGGTAATGATTTGACAGGTAATGAATGCCAGTCCAGAAGTAAATGCATTATTGTTTCATTACAACTCGCGTCATATGCTCTCAAATATAATTTTAAGGAAAACTGAAAAATCTGTTATTTAGAATTTTGTTCTATTTTTTTAGACTAACATCTTGTTAACGCATTTTAAGTGTACTGATGTGAGGCTAAATAAAACATTCTTTGTAAGCTATCGCATTTTGACAATTGAGAGAGAGAGAGAGAGGAGAGAGAGAGAGAGTTATAAGGATTACGATGTCTCAAAGACTTGTTATAGTCTATCCGAAGAGACATCATGTGCCCACTTATCTCTAGGAGCCGGTGAGAGAGAGAGAGAGAGAGAGAGAGAGAGAGAGAGAGAGAAGAAACGGTCCTCCAATAATTCGAGAGAGAGAGAGAGAGATAGGGTGGGGGGCGGGTGCGTGGTTTAGTTCAAATATCTTGATGGTAAGAAATTCCAACGGTGCTTGTCATTACATTGGAAAGGGTATGAGACGAGCACAAACGAAATCTGGAGAACGCTCCATTCGTAATGGCGACCCATATAAAAATGGGGTTTTGCTGGAAGAAGAAGCTGTCATTACACATACTTACATAATACTGCACAGCTCTTTGACTGACGCAAGTGGTTAGGTTGTGGTTATTATGCTTGACGCTGCGCCTGAAATACGATTATAAGTATTCATTTCTAATTGCATTATTTAACACTAGCGTTTACTGTTTCTGTACTACGCTTTTATTTTTCTTACTAGTTGTAGGTTGCTGCGTTAGTTAATAATGGTCTTGCGTACTTAGTAATATAATGATAATAATAATCATATTAATATTATATAATATAATAGTAATAAATGTGGTACTTTATGGTGACTATATAGTGAGTCTAGACTAAGGCATTCGGGAGTGCAAATTGCCTTAATGATCGTTTTATTGTCTCGTGCGGTTGGTCTATCTATGGCTCAGTACTAAATGTGTACTAAGTTTAGAGCGTAGGATAATGTCCTTCCGTTGATACATTCGTTTCCTATAACTGCAATGGCTTTAGTAAGAATTAATTGAATGGGTTTGATTGTCCAATGATACAAATGCACAGAATTAAAAAGGTTCTTCTAAGCATCATGCATTTCAGACCCGGGCGTCGCGAGACACTGGGGAGGGGTGTTAGAGGAGGAGTGAGTGAGTCAGTCAGTGTGACTGTGCGAGTGCGAGCGAGAGTCAGTGGTCGTCGCGACTTGATAGTGAGAGGGTGTATGTGTATGCCGCTCTTGCCAGCACCGCGCCACGCTTTCCTCGCTGCAACTTGATTTTTTCCCGAAAAGGAATTATCTTTATTAAACCTCAATCGGCGGCGAGTGCTCGTGATTTTCCTTGGAGTATATTATGGATGCAAAGTGTCGAGATGCAGAAATTATGATATTCACTTGAATCCCATCTTGGTTTTGTTTCATTAAACTCTATATAGTTTGGTAGAGCGTAAAAATGTGTTCCTAAAAGAGCCTCTTTTTACCATTATTAGTCGTCCAAGACAAGTGCATGTGTCTTGTTTGTGTCCTAGTTTCAAATGTTTAGGGGAAACGAATCTCCCGCACCAAACTTTGGTGTATCCAACAGTATTTGTGATTGAAATTGTGTTTTGTCTGTGCGTCGCCATTAAGTCCAGCCAATTGTGGATGTCATTAGAAGTTGGTCTTTTTCTGAAAACGTGATTTTTTAAAAAAAGGAGAAGTGGTGAGATATGCTCCTCCGGTTGGGCATTGTTAGTGCTATTTAACTTGGGGCCCGTCACAATTTGCAACCGACCATGGAGTTATTGTTACACACTTTACGCAGGATGTGCTTTTGGATAATTTTCTTCGCTTGCGTCTACGGCTCGGCGTTTGGTGAAGGTAAGTAAGTCTGACGGACATTAGTTTGTGCTTGTGGGTGATATGTTGGAATGGTAACTTAGTTTTCAGTTATTTCAGTTATTTTAGGTATTGGTATGGTAGTCACAACACTTGATTAGAAATCTTGAGAGTCAGAGTAGCCAACCCAAAAGTAAAATTAGCCTTTATTAATTTTTTCCAAGATTTAGACTAATAAATTCATATAAATTTTTTCCAAATAAATGTATATTCAGTTTTTAATACATTTCGAGCAGTGGTCTAACTTAGCCTTAGTATTTAACTGAAATTTTCATTTTTTCCCCTCCAAGTCAGAGCTTCGTAAATGCTTTAATGTAGATTTATACTTGTGAAATTATCTGTATTTTTCACGCCACGCCATTAGTGGCGGTTTTAAATATATTTATCAAATTCTTAAGGTAATATCATGAACTTCAGAAAAATCTTCAGGGCTGTTTCATAGTTAAAATTAGTAGACCTCTCATATAGACACATTTTACAGGTTGTTCGGAAAATCTCATCGTGTCGTAACATGGAGTCGGCTTTTAGTATATGCCAATGGCAACAGGTCATTTTCTCGTTAAATAAAATAGTTTGTAATTTAATCGCCTTATGAGTACTTGACGGTTATTTGCCATCATTAGTGAGTTTTGCCCAGACAGTTTTAGTTTCATTTTGGCGATTAAACAGTTTACTTTTATTTAGTGCTTGTGAACTTTGTTTAGTAGTGATATCTAGCTTTTATAGTGTCTGTCTTCAATCGTATAACGTAGCCTACTGGGCAGGGGTAAAATTTAAAACCTTGTTCGTTTAGTACTATGCGTGTTGTTTTAGTTGAAATTCGATTTTCGTAAGAGAAAAAATTTTTTCTTCCCATTTCTTTCCAAACAGAATATGTATTTTGTACTTGAACTTCGATTTTCTTAGGGAAAATAATTAAGTTTTTCTTATTTTTATCTTTAAAAATATTTGGTTGGTGTTGTAGCTTTTATAACCAATTTACTACATTTGCCTTTCAGGGTATATGAAAAATTCAGTTTTCACTATTTCTGTTTAAATTAAATAAATATCTGAGTGGTATTGTTGCTTGCATACCTGTTTCCCTAAATTTGCTCCAGGGTGGACCGTGAGAGCGGGGTCGGAGTTTTAGTGAATGGAGTCGGCGTAACCTTATGTTGCGTCTCGTAAGCGTTTGTGTGGCTCTCTTAGTGAGAGCGGTTGTAGCCAGTGCCAGGCCTACCCTAAATGAACTTAGATTGAGGTTGGATCTTCAGCTTTCAATATAATTCTAAAACCGTTTATTTTTTTTATTTTCTTTTAAGGTTGTAGTAATTTACGTTCATTTGTACATTATATTTATTGTTGATCCGACGTGCAAATATTAGAATGCCCTTTCGCTTATTTTTAGATACTTAATTTTACATTGCATGTTTGTAGGATTTAAAATTGCAGATTTGAATTTTGCATGCTTAGATGAGAGTGAAGGTTGTTTGTTATTTGTATGTCGACAACCCAGCATTCTCATAAAATTACTGCAAAGCATACAAAGGGGCGTGAAATGGGAAGACCAGTTACATGTATGGGTCTAGTGTTAGGTAGCGTGTCAGCATCACATAAGCAACGGAAGTCATATGGTAAAAATGGTCCCTTGACAAATAGGCCACATCTGGATGACTTCCTTTTAATAAAATGATATTTGGTTCTCTGGGAAATGATGTCCGTATCTGTTGTTGTTTTTATATCGGGTGGGATTATTTATTTTCATATATCGTGTTTCCTTTTGTAATTGTAAAGATTCTGTGGTTGTCTTCAGATGTTATTTGTTAACCAAGGAGAAATTGAGTTTATTGTAGTTTTAGATCAGTCGAATTTTTTTTATTTGTTATATATAATTTAGTCAGTTAGGTGTTTGTTATATATATATATATATATATATATATATATATAATATATATATATAATATATATATATATACTAGTATATATTGCTTTAATCTAGTTTCTTGAAGGTGGGTTACTTTGTTCAGATATAATTTACATTCACTCCGAGTTCTTCTTTTGTAGGATTTTTTTTTTTTTTTTGTGATAATTATGTTTTTTTTTTTTTTTACTTATATCCAAATCTGCAACAAAATCTTCGAGTTATATTTTGATGAAAAGCTAATCGCGTAATAGCTACAGTTTTAGTACTGTGAATAAATATACATTGTTCGTTTACGTTAATATTTGTGTATGGTAATATATATTGATGAAAAATGTTCGCACTTTAATTTGATTTTTATGCTTTGTATGTAAACCTTTATACTTAGGAAAAAACTACAGTCAGAATTGTGGAGTAGCTTCAGCATGAAATATTAGTAAGAGATGTTTATTTGTACTCATGTAAATTGTGTAAAAATGATTATACAGAGCGGTTTTGACTCGGTAAGTGTATCGGACATTTCCACGATATGAAAGGAAGACATTTTCAAATCCACAGCAATGTCTGGAGCGAGCCATTGCCTGGTACAACACACCTCCCATCAAACGTGCACGAAGCTTTTTATGGAGAAGAGAAGGTTCGTTTCCTTTGTCATTGAGTTATATTTCCCATTTTTTTAGAGACGCCCAGGAAGCTTATTCTATATTGGATTTTTTTTTTCTTTTTACTCTGACTCTACGAGGCTTACGCTTAGATGGATTGGGGCTGGGAATAGGCCTAAAAGGAATATCACGGTTGCGTTATCCGGACATAAAGGCTATTTAAGGTGGAAAGTTGGATGGAAGTTAATCCATTCAGTGCTGATGTTCAGTAATAGGTATGAACGTATGTTAACGTTTGCATTGTTCTGATTATACGCACATTATCATCCTTAGGCTTTAAACTGTAGAATTTACCATTTACCTGTATCATGATTATTACGTTACGGGCACAATGATATTTTAATGTATTATTTCGACTTCCATCTTTAGAAAACACAGGCTTGTGTAATATTTTTTTTTTATTAATAGTGTTAAATGTATTTTGCACCTTTTGTAAATTCTTTTGGCTTTGACAGAAATTAGCAAGATATATATAGTATATATTTTATATAAATATTATATAGTATATATATTATATATACTATATACTATATATATATATATATATATATATATATATATATATATATATATTTTCCTTTTTTTTTGTGAAGGGGGAGGGTTGGGGTGAATATCATGAGCTCTCTCTCTCAAGTAAAATTTATGCTTATCGATTTTGGGGTAGGTTCGAGGTACCACGTAACATGCACTATATATCCATTTTAGTCTCCGCTACCACTTTTTTTTTTCCTACCTTCCCTGTAACTCGGCTTCTAAACCAGCTACATAATACGGACCATGTGGCACTAAATTGAATGTTTTGCACTACAAGGAGAGAGAGAGAACAAAAACGAGGGAATACTAAGTTGATTTTTTTACGGGGCTGGACCTGCAGAGAGAGAGAGAGGCTAGGAGCACAGCGACATTTTTGTATAATTAGGACAGTTGACGGTGTCTTTGAAAAAATATATTTGCTGGAGAGAGAGAGAGAAAGTTGTTTATTTTTGGTGAAGGAGAATTTACTGCTCGAGTTTATTTTATGACGGTGTAGGGTAGAAATATCTTCCTTTTTCAGAGGGAAATGGAAGATTGTATTTTCCGGTAAGTGGTTCGTAAAGCAGTCAGATTATCTAGAATTAGACTTGGCTTTAAAAGTTGAGCCACGTTTATTTTTTTTTTTCTTTTTCTCCTGCCGAATTTGTTGGAAGCGAGCTATCTGTTCATACCGTGGTTATTTATATGCTATTATGCTTTAGTTTATTTCTGCGCTCTGGGGCTACTGAATTCTTTGGTGCGTTCCATTGTTACTTGTGTGAGATCCTGTTTGTATGCTTTTTAAATATATATATGTTTTATTTTTACTATGTCTATGTCATGTGTCCTTGATTTTTTTTATTAAATTCTAGTCATTATGCTAATCGACATTGGTTTTGTAAACATACTTAAACTAGGCCTATTTTTGTGTTGTAACAAGGGCATGTAAAACTAACATTAAGAATAGGACGCCGGTACAGAGGGAATTAGAGCGGGGGTGTATTTTTAATTAATTTTTTGTCATATTGGACCTACCGGTTTTGCGTATATTACATTGATTGCTGTTTTCTTGTGTGTGTGTGTGGG
>NC_061092.1:32756104-32793604 GCF_015104395.2 Macrobrachium nipponense | reverse complement strand
TTATGGGAAAGAGGGATTCCGGGCGATCTGACTAAGCTTTACTTTTGCGTTAAAACTCCAAAATGAGTTTTCAAGAGACACATAAACGCTGCTAATTTTGATGCCAGCCTCCCTAAATGTCACGTGAGAGTCATAAACACGAATTTTTTATCGGCATGCGTAGGCCAGAAAGCATAAAATGCTAAAAAGGCTTCGTTAGGCTTACGGCGCAATCTTGGCTCGCAGCGTGATTTCACATTTAAAAAAACGATTTCGTGGTTATTTTATACGCAGAGTTTTTTTTTCCTCCCCCTCCCCCCTTCCTTGTTTGATTGCGTGTTGCTTCGTAGAGACAGGTTGTTTTTTTTTATTTGTAGGGTATCTGTACAGGATATATCACGTTGTCTCGTTTTAGCTGAGCGACTGACGCTGGTAAATCCCTTCCATATTATATATATATATATATATATATATATATATTATATATATATATTATCATATGTTTTAGGCCGAATAGTTCCTCGTTGGACGAATGGATTTCGCGCTCGGCTACCAATCCGGTGGTTCGAAGTTTGATTCTAGGCTCGCCTACGCGTAACCAAAGGAATTTATTTCTGGTGTCATTTCTCGATATAATGTGGTTCGGATCCCATAATAAGCTGTAGGTCCCGTTGCTAGGTAACCAATTGGCTCCTAGCCACGTAAAAATATCTAATCCTTCGGGCCAGCCCTAGGAGAGCTGTTTATCAGCTCAGTGGTCTGGTAAAACTAAGATATACTTAACTTAACTTTAGGCCGAGTGATGTGAAGTTTGAAAGTTTGGTTGTATGATAATTTTTTTTTCTCTCAAATTTTAGCAAGAATGAATTTCGTGGGTGACTTAAGTTTTTTTTTTTCAGCTCTTGCCAAGAATGTTTTTGGGAGATACCTAAGCTTTATTCAACTTTAACCAAGATTGCTTTTCATCGAGTCTGCTGAATATAGTATTCCTCTTGTATATTTTTAATTCAAGAACGACCCTCTCCTAAGTGTTTTCTTCAGCATAAATTCCCAAGTGTTCTTTTATTAGGGATGTGCCCAAGTATCGGTATCGGTGGTAAATGAATGAGTCTTAACTGTTGCTAGCCAATATATAAATTAAAACTCAGAATAAAAGTATATATTAGTGAATTCGAGTAAGCACTATGTACCTAAATTGTTAAAAGTCTTCTAATGGTAGCCATAATATAAGCCAAACTATATCCAGGTTATAAAGGGATTACCTAAATACTTTATACTTATACTTGATGTTATTTTTCATGACAACTTATGCCTTTGAAATTGTTTATATAACCCTATTATATGACCTTTCAACTTTTGAACCTTTAATATACAATAACCAAAGAACAAGAATGATTTTAGTAACAATATATATTCTCCTAAATAACAGTGCTATGGAGGGAAGAGTTATCGGTATCGGTATCGGCTTTAAAAGTTGGTATCGGTGTCAGTATCGGTGCATCCCTATTTTTTTATATATATATTTTCTCATAAGATCCCTTATTAACAAGATCTTTGAGCCACATCACCAACTGGTGAATCTTCGAGACTTTAGTCTTATACTGATCAAGCTTGTTTCATTATTTTTTCCCCTTTGATTTCCAATTTTTGCTGTTGTTTCAAGAATTTGACTTTTCGGGCCTTTGATGCTTTTGATTTGCTGTGCTTGTCATTTCCCTCTATTCATAATTCCGCTTCGTTTGTGGGAGAACCATACGTAATGGCGCTTATATTTTGGTCTTGTAAATTTTGACCAAGAAATATTTTTCTTTATCCACTAATACTTAGTATAATTGTTGATTGTTATACTAAAATTCAAAAAAATTGAGGGAATATTTACTTCGTTATCGTATACAGTATTCACCATGAAGCTTGGTGGATATAATTATATATATATATATATATATATAATATATATATATATATATATATATATATATATATATATATATAGTGTAAACTAATAAATAGAGAGAGAGAGAAGGGAGAGAATCAAACAAATAACTGTATAACTTAAGGAAGCAGTGCAAGAGACCATTACCTAATCGGGGATTTGAAGATCTCTACCCGGCCGGGCTCTTGGGGAATGGTGGGTAGGAGGGAGGGAAGTACGCGTCCCGGGTAAGGGCCGGTGCTCCCCTGGGGGATTAAGCGTGTTCTCTCAAGGCCCCGGAGTGTGTTTCCGGTAATTGGTCGATTTCCATCAAGAGTTGGGATGTTGGAACGTTTCATTACAGGTTCCTAATTAGCGGTCAATTATTGGAGGAGTCTGCTGAGCATATTCGAGAGTTTTCCCCCTGTCATTTTTCTCCACTTATGTCCGTTTTCGGGGGTCTTTCTTTGGGCTGGGTGAGAGCCCCTAAACAGGGCCCCCCCCCCAAAAAAAAAAAAATATATATATATATATATATATATCTATATATATATATATATATATATATATATATATATATATATATAAATCGTCGCTCGCATGGTCTTGAGAGGACTTTGGTTTTGTCTTAACATAAGTTACATGATTTAATAAAAATCCGCAATTGTAATTGTTCCTCTCTCTTGTACGATCCTGAGAGGAGGACTTTGGAATAGGTGTAACATTGAGTTCCTTGTATAATAAAAATCTGCAATAATATAAATAAGATATATTATTAAATAAAAACATAAAACTGACTTTCAAAAGATTTTCCTCCTCAGTTTTTACGTTGAGTTTCTTCTTCTTCTTCTTCTTCTTCTTCTTCTTCTTCTTCTTCTTCTTCTTCTACTAATTATTATTATTATTATTATTATTATTATTATTATTATTATTATTATTATTAGAAGATGAACATTATTCTTACGGAACAAACCATTCAATTGAAACTCAATCATCCAGAGAATATGGTTTTCAATAGAAAGAAGTGACAGGAGGTAAAGGGAAATACAGAAAGCAGAAATCACATGTCACAGTCTCATTTTGACATGAGTCAACGTCATGAGGAGCAGATTCACAGTTCCGTATTCTTGAGGGATAATATTTTAAAAGCTTTACAAAAGCACGCTTTCAAGAACTTGGTGGTTCTCATTTTCAAAAGAACGAGCAGGTTCACGAAAGGTTTGATCCATTTTTTTTATTTGTCCTAATAACTGATCTCTTTATTTCCTATTACTTACTCTTTCTTATTCGGAATCTTGAATTTCAAGTCAGTGGCCCCTGTGGGCTTGTTCCATATGAACAGAATATCTTCTTTTAAATAATAATAATAATAATAATAATAATGGCGAAACAAATCCACAGTTATGTAAATGTACATATATTTAAGTTTAAAACAGAAAAGATAGCTTTCGGGAATCTGTACGGTTCCCCTAGGGGAACTGTACAGATTCCCGAAAGCTATCTTTTCTGTTTTAAACTTAAATGTATGTACATTTACATAACTGTGGATTTGTTTCTCCATTTGAAGACTCGTGCTACTATGAGGAATTTTTAATAATAATAATGATAATAATAATAAAAATCAAGAAGAAAGTATCACTCATTGATGTCGCAATACCATGGGACACCAGAGTTGAAGAGAAAGAGAGGGAAAAAATGGATAAGTATCAAGATCTGAAAATATATATAAGAAGGATATGGGATATGCCAGTGGAAATTGTACCCATAATCATAGGAACACTAGGCACGATCCCAAGATCCCTGAAAAGGAATCTAGAAAAACTAGAGGCTGAAGTAGCTCCAGGACTCATGCAGAAGAGTGTGATCCTAGAAACGGCGCACATAGTAAGAAAAGTGATGGACTCCTAAGGAGGCAGGATGCAACCCGGAACCCCACACTATAAATACCACCCAGTCGAATTAGAGGACTGTGATAGAGCATAAAAAAATAATAATAATAATAATAACGTACATTTTAATAAGCTAACAAATACATAAGTATACACTTATTTCCCCATCAGATATCTTCCAGCCATTACCAAATTTACTACCAGGTGATGTATTATTATTATTTTTATTATTATTACCACCAGTGGTAGCAGTATATAGCTAGTGGCAGTAGGAGAATACGCATTTAGCGTTATAGTTCGCCTCTGAACTCGTATTAAGCTGCTGGTAATCTTTGAACCTAATACTCTTACTCATCCATTAATAGGTCAACCGAATATACCGTCACTGCTATTGAATAATTAAACTCGGATTTCACTAAATATCATTGATGTAATGGCGTTTTTCGTAAAACCTGTGCACGTATAATTCTCAAAGCTTGGTAATGTGTATCCTGTTCAGAATGAAATAACGTTTATTTATTTTTTTGTCATATGAAGGTTAAAGTTAAACTGTCAGTTCCATTTTGCTGTCAAGTCAAGTTTGTCAAAAAAGTCGAATTCTTAATTTGCTAACCTTGGGAAACACCATGTTAGAGAGGATGTATTAAATCATTGTTAAGGTCCTCGATAATGTGTGAGTAAGACTTCGATTGTACATATTATTATTGTTATTAATATTCAGATGAACCCTATTCATATGGAACACGCCCGCATGGGCCATTGACTTGAAATTCGTGCTTCCAATGAATACGGTGTTCATGTGAAAGAAGTAACAGAGGATAATAGGAAACACAGAAAGGAAAGATCAGTTATTAGAAAACAAAACCTAAATTTACAAATTGATTAAATATAAAAATGAGAGTAGCTGATTAGAAAGCAAGGCGAGTTATTTAAGAGGAGTAATGCGCTGCATCGTCGATTGAACTTATGATGTTCCAGTCACATATCATCCTCAGGGAAACTGTTCCATAGGGAAGTGCCGATGGCCTTTGTTGGTGATAAGACAATTCGGTGGTGCTGGTGATAAAGGCGGTTGGTGTGGTTGCCGCTGGGTTGTGGTAGGTAGGGCCTCAGCAGGTCATCGGACAACAATAGGGAAGCCACGGCTTGGAGAGAGACCAGACCGCGATAGCGGCCAAACTGGCCCCGCCGCTGGTCTCGGGCAAGTCACACGCAGCAGCGGCCACCACCGCCGCGAGTGATGGGGGAGGGGAAATAATGGCGGCACTTAAGCGGAATTTAGTCGCTCGTATCTGTGGCTTCATGCATGGGTAATCTCGACATGGGCTATTGCTATTTAGACGGGCTTAATTCCGGCTACTGCAGCTACTGTTGTTTCTGTTGCTGTTGCTGTCTGTGTGATACAGCTCGCCGCTCTGGCCTAATGGTGACCATTGTATGAGCGATGGATGGGTTTTCTCATTGCCCTTTTGTATGTGTTGATGAACCTTTTAAGAGGTAATGCCTATTCTGAAGAGTGTGAGGTAATAAAATGAAAAAAATATCCTAATAAAAGATAGATACTGCCAGAAAGATGCTTTAGCGAAATGTGCACATGCAATAATTATAAATCTCTTGAATATTAGTTATTGGTGTGTATATATGTGTGTATGTATGACTGATATGACTGTATCAGTCATATCAGTCCATAAAAAGGATAGAAATTATAGTGTTCTATTTCGTAGACAACTGTCTTTCTCAATGGACAGGTAATGGGTTAGGAAGTAGAGAACAGTCGGCCTCTATGTCACTTCTGTTCACAGCTTCTTCTTACTCTTCTTAACCGCTGGTTGGAGGAAGATGTCATCAGTCAGATATGAATCCCTGGCTCTTTTTGAGGGATCCACCATAGTTGTTGTTTAATTAGTGCTGATTTCATCATGTGACTTTGAACTGACAATTACTGCTATAAATTATACGTGACATATGCCACTTTATTTTATGATTATGATTATTTATGCGGTTAAAAATAGCTGATCTCTGTTTGTCATATCTTACTAATTGTTAGTGTTGAGTCTTGAGGAGAGTGATATACCTGTAAATCCGATGTAGGATTGGTCATATTATATATGTGTGTGTGTGTATGTGTGTATGTATGTATATATATATATATATATATATATACATATACATACATACATGCATACATACATACATACATACATACATACATACATACATACATACATACATACATACATACATACCTATATATAAAATACTGTATACTCTTTTTCTTTGATATTACAGAGCTAAGGATTATTTGTAAAATTTTAATATCTCCGCACATTTCGTTTGTGTATTCGTGGAAAAAAAGAACTGACAGAGTTAATCCCTCCAAGTACATAACCCAATCTCAGGAAGAATCTGGCATTCTTTCTAGTTTTAATTCCATTTTATACTTTCCCATCATCATCATTTTCTTTTCCATTCTCTTATTCACACACAATACCTTTGTTCACATTTTCCTCTCCACGCGGTATTGGGCAAGGGTTTTCAGAAGGCGTGTTTTGCTTGTTCAATTAAAAGTTTGTGAAGTAGATGCGTCGTCAACGTTTGACTGATGGGCTCAGACATATGAAAAACGGGGAACATTTTAAAGATTTTTCCTTCCTTTTTTCGTTTTTTAGTTGTATGTGGAGTGTTATTTTATTCTTCGAAATGTATATAAGCTCTTTCTTTATTCATGACCATCATCGTTATTACTAGAAATTGTTGTAATTAGAAAGCATAATAAAACTTTGTGTGAGATTGTTAGGTGTATATAGTATCCTTACTTGGAGGCTGTTTGATAAATCACTGGTCACAGACTTGTCTTGTTGTTGCTAAACTAATATTATAAGCTAATATATACTTACACACACACACACACACACATATATATATATATATATATATATATATATATATATATATATATGTGTGTGTGTGTGTGTGTGTATGTATGATATATATATATTATATATATATATATATGTGTGTATTTATTATAATTAATATATGTGTGTGTGTGTGTGTGTGTGTATGTGTATATCTATATATATATATATATATATAGTATATATATATCTATGATATTATATAAATGAAGGTGACATCATGGTTCCAGATTCTGTATATTTTTATAATACGTAAACTGTATTTAGATCACAACTTCATATTTTCCAGCCATACTCTACAAAACGAACCTTTTTGCAGATTATACCTTTGACCTTGATCTTGACTATGAACTTCATGCTAAAGATGGCTGGAGCCTGAAGTATCGGTATTTCCTAAACATGTTGTTGGGAGAAAATTGTCTTGAAATTTTTGTCTTTGCAAGAGCCTCAGTAGTGTCTAAAGCATTTCGCCATTCGTAATGATCTTTAAGAGAATTTGTTCCGCGGTCGGTAACAAGATTAGCTATATAAGGTTGTACGTACTGTGTAAGTAATTACCTCTAGAATGCCGGTTGGTTTAGATAGGCATTTCTCTATGAGAACACCTGTACCACAGGCTTGGCGGATTCCCTGAAGCTTGTCTTCAAGTTTTATATTTTATTTTATTAATGTTGCCTGGTTATTCATCCTTGGTTTATTTTCAGTTTTCTGGAAAGAAAACTATTGTGTCGGCGATGGCTGTTCGTCCACACTTTTTCTGTCTGCAATTTTTTTTGTGCCATCCTCACTTATTCTATCCTCCCTCGTATCTTAAAAAATAATGAGGCTAGAGGGCTGCAAATTGGCATGTTGATCATCCACCCTCCACTCATCAAACATACCAAATTGCAGCCGTCTAACATCAGTAGCTTTTATTTTATTTAAGGTTAAATTTTGCCATGATCGTGCTTCTAGCCCGCTTTTATGGGCCGCGACTCATACATTATACCGAGAGTCCGAGACACCGAAAGATAGATCCATTTTTGGATTATATTATGTACAGAAAACTCGATTGCGCCGAAGAAACTTCGGCGCATATTTTACTTGTAAATGCGCAGACTGTAAATTTATAAATTCAGGCGAACGCGGTCGTCATTACCAGGACTGTGTTTAGTCTTGCATACTTATTCAGAACCCCCACCCCCCCAACCAACGACAGCGAAGAACCCATTGGACTGCCTGCCGTAAGCAATATTTGCTAAACATTCATTGTAGGCGTCCTTTTTTGGGAGGAAACCCCCCCCCCCCTCCCAACCTACTTTTCATGTCCTTAGAATAAGATACTCTGATTTCAGCAAATATGGTAACTGGGTAGGCCTTAAAAGACTTTATTGGCAAAACCTCCGTTTTACCCCCAAATATTTATTAATTTTTCTATTACATTTTTATTTTGAAAATGTGAATTCATTTTTAGCCTGCTTCGATGCTCTCCCTTTAAAGAGGCACAGAGATGTGATGTTTATTTCTTTGCGACGTTTTTGCATAGGCCTATTTCTCCTTAGCCTTAGCTTATGGCTAGAGATGTATGGGACCTTGTTAACTAATAGGGACCACATAAGTGTTGCTGTAGTAAAGCTACTTGGTTCACAAGAGAGTGGACAAACTCTCTCTCTCTCTCTCTCTCTCTCTCTCTCTCTCTCTCTCTCTCTCTCTCTCTCTCTCTCTCTCTCTCTCTCTCTCTCTCTCTCTCCACATTTTCTTATGGATCAAATAAATATTTATTTGATTATGTTTTATAGCATTTTTGTAATCTTGTGGTGACTCCAGTCATGATTTTAATTTTGAAAATTGATCCCATAAAAAGTGTGGTATTTTAAGCCTTACATTATATGGATCATATAAAAAAAAGTGCGTTATTTTAAGCCATGTATTGTTTACATTGAAATTTATTCATATATTTGGATCCTGTAAATTCATGTGTGGCATCTCCTTAATTGGCTGTTCGTTTAGGTGTTTATTAATCATTTGATTAATGGTTTGTGTCCGAGTTTTTCTGTATTTGTTTATAATTACCGCAGTTCAAATCATTTTTTTCTGCGGATATTAAATTATTGCTGTTTTTTGCTATTTGTTAGAGCGTATATTGTAGTTCTAATTATATATATACACAAATATGTGTCCGCGCGTGTGTATGTGTATAAATGGGCGACTATTTTTGTGTATAATATATATGTATGTATGTATATATTTACTGATGCACACATTAGCCCCTATACACACACACACACACACACACACACACATATATATATATATATATATATATATATATATATAATACATACTATATATGTACGTATTTATTTACTGATGCACACATTAGTCTCTCTCTCTCTCTCTCTCTTATCTCTCTTATATATATATATTATCTATAAATACTATCTATATATATATATTATATATATCTATATGTATATATATAAGAGAGAGAGAGAGAGAGAGACTAATGTGTGCATCAGTAAATAAATACGTACATATATAGTAATATATATATATATATATATGTGTGTGTGTGTGTGTGTGTATAGGGGCTAATGTGTGCATCAGTAAATATATACATACATACATATAATATATATATATATTATATACACATATATATATATATATATCTCTATATATCTATATATATATATATGTATGTATGTATGTATGTATGCAGATTTCATTGAATTCGATGGCGTCTTGATTGTTGATCAACTTCGTATTAGTTTGACAATATTTTATTTTTAATATTTTACGTTTTTCCCAATTTAGTTGACAGGCAAAAAAAAAACGAAGATTAACTCTTTGTTCCATTTATATACCGAGAAATGCTACACCACAGCTGTTCCTTCAAAGATCTTCAAAGTGTATTATCTGGACATTGTTGTTGCTTTTGATTAAGCTGGCCTTATGCCAGCATGGGCTCTTGCTCATAGAGCAGCCCGTAAGTCATAAACTGGACAAAGCGTCCTATTGTTTTGTTACAGGGTGCGGATGGATATGTAGCGTCCAAAACAATAATGATACAACGAGTCACATTACCATAACAGTGTTAATTTATTTACAGTTATAAAAGTTACAATATATATAATCTATACAGAACATAGTCGTCATAGATTAATTATAGCGGAATTTGTTTGCATTTTATTGCATAAATCACCATCGAACAGAAAATTAGAAGCAAAGATCACTCCCATCTAGGTGACGCTAACTTTAGAAATATCCTTTACAACAGCAACAACACCTTTTAAATATCTCTCTCTCTCTCTCTCTCTCTCTCTCTCTCTCTCTCTCTCTCTCTCTGCTTTACCACTATTTCTGTATTGTTTGTTGCCATCATAACCAGAACTCGTGGTTTATGTTTTCATTATTTTGCATTGAAGTGAATTATGCTTTTACTATGAATTTTATTATATTGTAACTTTTATAACTAGATAAAAAATTTTTATTGTAATTATTGTTATTTTAATGTGATTCATTTTCTTATTTTTGTTTTGGACGCTACAAATCCGCCGCACACTAAAAAAAAAATAGCAGGACGCTATGTCCGAGCAAGAGCCCGTGCTGGCATAAAGCCAGCTTAATCTCCAACAACATGTCCAGATAATACACTTTGAAGATCTTGGTCACGGCAAATGACGGAACAGCTGTGGTGTTGCTTTTCTAAATAAATGGAACAAAGAGTTAATCTTTTTTTTTTCGATTAACTAAATTTGGAAGAACGTATAAGATTCAGAAAATACTGTCAAACTAATAAGAAGTTGATCAACAAGGCATAGAATTCATTGAAATCTGCAAACAAGAAAAATTTCAAATTTTCCCCAAAAGCGTGTATGTATATACATATATATATTTATATATATATGCATTGTGTATATAATATATATACACGTGATGTGAGCGCTTCACTCATAGGTACCATTCAAGTTTTCAGGTAATACAGTTTTGTACAAAACTGTATTACCTGAAAACTTGTCAATATTAGTGAATTTCCTGCAAGTATATCTTTTTACGAAAATGGATTAGGAGAGGAATAGATTCATGAAAAAATAGTGCATGTACTTGATTAGCTAATAGAGTGGAACGCGTGTATTGGCTTTCTAATTAGATGGTGGAATTTGTAATAAAGTCAAGAAGGCAATAGACTTCTGTTCGTCCAGTATCTCTCTCTCTCTCTCTCTCTCTCTCAGGTCTGGTTTTCTGTGTTCCATTAATCTTCTTTGGTGTCGAGTATACCCCTCTCTCTCTCTCTCTCTCTCTCTCTCTCTCAAGTCTAGTGCTCCGTATCCCCTCAGTCTTCTTTTGGGGTCCAGCATAGTTTCTCTCTCTCTCTCTCTCTCTCTCTCTCTCTCTCTCTCTCTCTCTCTCTCTCTCGTCTAGTGCTCCGTATTCCCTCAGTCTTCTTTTCGGGACCAGCATAGTTCTCTCTCTCTCTCTCTCTCTCTCTCTCTCTCTCTCTCTCTCTCTCTCTCAAGTCTAGTGTTCTGTGTTCCATCAGTCTTCTTGGGGGTATTTCATATTCCCGTTAGGCCGAAGTTTTAATTAAAATGTCCCTTCTTTTCTCACCATCTGGTATCGTTTGAATTAAAGCTGCCTAATTAATGCAGATTTCATTGGACGTCCCGCTTTTGTTATTGGCAACGGTCGCGTTGGGATCGCTGTTCTCTCTCTCTCTCTCTCTCTCTCTCTCTCTCTCTCTCTCTCTCTCTCGTGTTCATTTTCTTTCTCACTTTTTTATATTCTGTTTTTAATCTTGTTGGTATTTGGTAATTTTAATTTCTCTCTCTCTCTCTCTCTCTCTCTCTCTCTCTCTCTCTCTCTCTCTCTCTCTCTCTCTCTCTACTCATTTTTTGTTAACACAGATATCCTACAGGTTCAAGTAATGTTACAGCTGATTTTATTTTTACTTTCCCATATATCTGTTTACAACGATGCCTATGACTTCCTTTCATAATGCTATTTAGGCCTAAATTTTTTCCCAGTGTAATTGGATCAGCTTCAAAGGCCACTTTTTGTGAAGATTCTCGTACTCAGTGACATGTAGAGATCAATTAGTCTATCAAAGAAAGTCTTATTCATTGCTGAGTGGAAATAAAAAAAAAATTTCTCATGTAACTGGAATAAACCCGTGTTGTTATAGATCTGTTTAAGTACTGTTCTAATTTTTCTGTTCAAGTTCGTAATTGGAATAAATCCGTGTGGTTATAGATCTGTTTAAGGACTGTTCAAATTTGTAACTGGAATAAACCCGTGTGGTTATAGATCTGTTTAGAATGTTCTAGTTTTTCTGTTCAAGTTTGTAATTGGAAAACACCCATGTGATTATAGATCTGGTTAAGTACTATTCTAGTTTTTCTGTTTAAGTTTGTAACTGGAATAAACCTGTGTGGATATAGATCTGTTTAAGGAATGTTCTAGTTTTTCTGGTAAAGTTTTTAATTGGAAAACACCCATGTGATTATTGAGCTGGTTAAGGACTGTCCTTGTTTTTATGTTCAAGTTTGTAACTGGAATAAACCTGTGTGGTTATAGATCTGTTTAAGGAATGTAAAAGTTTTTCTAGTAAAGTTTGTAATTGGAAAACACCCATGTGGTAGTTTTTCTGTTCAAGTTTGTAATTTCAATAAACCTGAGTGGTTATAGGTCTGGTTAAGGACTGTTCTAGTTTTCTGTTCTTCTGTCTTTCAATCTATTTTTTTGCTTGTTTGTTTGTAGTTCTGCCAGATATAGACCCAAGTGCATCTTATTGCTTGGAGGTAAAAGTGGAACACCTTGGTTGCGTGTTATCAGAGCAACACCTTGGTTACGTGTTATCAGAGAAGAATTTCCGTAATTTAAGCTCCACATAACTGAGGAGAATTATAATTTTTTTTTTTAATCTTTTTCTGTTTTAGCTCAGATCTTGTTTATTCCGTAATCCATGGCATTTTTATTCATGAGATTTTTGCCTATTTGGAATTGAAGTCCGGTCTCACTGTATAAATACTATATCTAGGTGTATATGTATATATATATATATATATATAGATATATATATATATATATATATACATATATACCTAGAACATTCCTTAAACAGATCTATAACCACACGGGTTATAGATATAAACATACACAAACGTACAAGCAGTGTTGTCTTCCTGATTGAGGTGCTTATACCTGCATATATTTTATAAGGAAAGGGATTGTGTCTCTCCGCCATATTTCCAAAACCCCGGGAGGAAAGCGTTTCCGGCAACTGCCGTTAAAGAACGACAGTAAAAACCAATACAAAAGTAAACTCGCCAGACCATGAATAAAAAAGACGCAATTTCCAATATTTACAACATAGCTTTTCCTGTGTGCTTTTTTTTTTTTTGTTTTTTTTTTAAATTTTTTTTTCTACTGTAACGCTCCTCTTTTTCATTTTCGCACCAGCCAGTTTTTTTTTTTTTTTTTTTTTTTTTTTTTTTTTTTTTTTTTTTTTTTTTATCTTCTCTCTTTTCATTCCCTTGCTTTGGAAAATATTCGTCTAACCTTTGTCGCCTTTTTTCACCCCCTTAACATTTTTATTAAACCTTCATAGTTTTAGATGACAAAATTGTCTGGGCAGAATTTCCCTCCAACCACGTCGTCTGTCTGTCTCTCTCTCTCTCTCTCGCTCTCTCTCTCCAGTTTGCTTTGGAGTCCAGGATACCCCCCCCCCCACCCCCCCACCCCTCTCTCTCTCTCTCTCTTTCTCTGTCATCTAGCTGTTGAGGTTAGGAGTACCTTTTCACATCTGACACCTTGAGTTCTGAAGGCTTAAGCAGGCTGAATAATGAACTTTACGATGAATTTTAGTGACGAAATAGTACTTTAAAGTGGTTAATGTTATTGCTGAAGAACCTGCGCGGTATTTTCTTTGTTAAATAATATATCTGGAGGTACTCGTCCTCATTCGAAATGAAAATGTTGGACGGGTAAGTAAAATTGACTTTCCTCGTTAAATTTTAACAAAAAATCTGAATTGTGCATGAAAACCTTACTGTGAACGTAGTTTTTATGTTTTGCAACAGTCAGATGTAGGAATTTCTCTCTCTCTCTCTCTCTCTCTCTCTCTCTCTCTCTCTCTCTCTCTCTCTCTGTGCGCGTGCCCGTTTTCGGTTACTTTTCCCTTGCCTACTAATATATCTCATCCCCCTCTCTGTGTATGCCAATTTCAATTTACTACTATGTCATTAGTAAAAAAAAAATTTTTCTCTCTCTCTCTCTCTCTCTCTCTCTCTCTCTCTCTCTCTCTCTCTCTCTCTACCCAAGAATTTATATATATCCTTAAGGAGAATATAGTTTGTGTGTAGTGTGACGAACGCTTGAGTATTCCCAGTTTTTATCATAATAAATTGCATTAATATATGAAATACATGAGTCGGAAAATCTCCCCCGGAGGGATGTTACTTACACGCTGAAGGTCGTACTAAGGTGCCTTAGTTTCCATGCCTTTACAGGGCTCCAGTGGAGAGTATAATAATATATTATTATTATTATTATTATTAATATTAATATCGGGTTAGGAGCATCCTACTTGTAGAGGCCAGTATGGAGTATATTTCCTCTATTCTTCGTTCTATATATTAGTAAATCTCTTTCTGCTAACCTTCAGTCACGATGGAAAGGAAGATCCGAATCGTTACTAAGGAGCGGATTTGCATAGGTGAATGAGATTTAGTAGCTCTTGTTCCCAGAGAGAGATAGTGTTTTTAAAGAAGTAGTGTGTGTGTGTGTGTGTGTGTGGAGAGAGAGAGAGAGAGAGAGAGAGAGAGAGAGAGAGAGAGAGAGAGAGAGTAAACCAGGTGGGAAATGTAGGGTAGATTGGACTGAAAGAACTGGGTGAGAGAGAGAACTAGGGATTCCAGTAGGGGGAAATTATCTTGTTTGCTCCTTCACGTTCAAGGACTGGCTTATATAAGCCAACGGCTTACATATTATCTGATCTGTTCTGAAACCTCAGAGATTAGTTGAGGCCACTGAGTGTTGAGAGCGTCTGGTCGGTTCTCAAATTACATGGTATGCCTGAGGATAGTGGAATGTACAACCCCTGTTATGTTCTTAAAGTACAAGTCTTTGGTTTAAGGGGAGGGGTTGCATTGAATTATTGTATTCCGTCAGTTCTTAAAACGCAAGTCCTCTCTGAAGCCAAAGCACTGCATAGTATCTGGTCTGTCTTCAGAACACAAAGATTTTTGCTTATTTTTTTTCCAAGATTACATTTTATTTATTTTTCTCCTTAATTAAACAACTTCCCTTTCTGGTTCTGACGAACGATTGTTTAGTGGCATTAGCTCTCTACCCTGACTGTAATTCACCTTTTCTTTCCATTATTATTACGCATCCATCATGGTCATATGGTTGTGCGTATCGGTACTTTGTTAGCATTTATTACTAGTTTACAGTTTATGTATCTTAACGTCAGATCAAGCTATTGTCAGCCTCTAAACTTTGTTCATATAGGGCAGCCCCAAATGAGTTGACCTCCGGATCAGAGATGAAAGGCACAGGAAGATATATATATTGGGTGCTTGTATGCTTGCCTGTGTTCGCGGTCCTCCGTTTGTCTTTAGTGAATTAAAAAAAAAAAATCTAATTTATTGATCGCAGAAGATACACATGAGAACGTAAAAATATAAATAATACCTGTAGGATGTGAGTTTTATCGATTTTGAACGAGTGTTATATGTTTTTCTAGCAATCATTAGACGAAAGCATACCGGTAGAAGGCATTACTAGAATTACGTTATGGCTTGTTAGCGTCGCTTATTTAAGGTTCGAGATGAATCACCTTGAATTTAAGTCGAGGGGCTGATTGTTATTTATATATATATATAAATATATATATATATTATATATATATGTTATATATGTATATATATATATATAATGTATGTATGTATGTAACAATCAGCCCCTCGACTTAAATTCAAGGTGATTCATCTCGAACTACTTCTTTAAATAAGCGAAATTAACGGCCATATATAACGAAATTCCAGTAATCCCTTCTACCGGTATGCTTTCGCTTAGTGACTGCTAGAAAAGCATTTAATAACATTCATTCAAAATTGATAAAACTCACATCCTCCAGGTATCATTTATATTTCTACGTTCTCGTGTATCTTTTGCGATCAATCACTTAAAAAAAAGTCACTGAAGGCAAACCGTGGGCGTGAACACACAGGCAAGCATTCAAGCACCCAATATCTCCCTGTGCCTTTCATCTCTGATCTCCAGAGGATCAACTCATTTGGGGCTGCCCTTTATGTACAAAGTTCAGAGGCTGACAACGGCTTGATATGACGTTAAAATAAAAAGAAATAGTCAACTGGAAATAAATAATGACAAAACAGATACTATACGGACAACCAAATGAGCATGATGGGAAAATGCCACTAAACTAGCAACTTCACCTAAACAATAATTATCTATCTATCTATCTATCTATTTATGTAATATTATATATATATGTGTGTGTGTGTGTGTGTGTGTGTATGTATGTATGTATGTATGTATTATATTTATATATATATATATTAATGTGTGTGTGTGTGTGTGTGCGTGTGTGTGTGTGTATTTATAATACTGCTTGTTTATATAAAATCGATGCTTTGTCTGTTTCCGACAAAGTATGTAATTTTAACAGTGTTCTGTAGGGAATACCCAACTATAAAAAAGTTTTGAAATGTAAAAGGACAATCGATATATAGGCTATGTGTCGTTTATGTGATAAAAGCGTTGCATTATGATTTTAAAATTTATATGTTTATGTTCAAATCTGCTGGCACAGCTTGGGAAACCAACATCAGGATATGATCACTTTGTTTCAGTCGTGTTTAATTGAAAACAAGTTTTCTGTATGAGCCGTCGCCCATGAAGCTTTCAGCCAAGGCCCACTGGTGGCCTGTCCTGTAGCGTTGCCAGACGCACTGTTATGTCTAACTTTAACCTTAAATGAAATCAAAACTACGGAGTGGTTGGTATGGTATTAGCGTCCTACCTCGGTGGTCGCGGGTTCGATTCTCGGGCATTCCACTGAGGGGTTAGAGATGTGTATTTCTGGTGATAGAAGTTCACTCTCGACGTGGTTCGGAAGTCACGTAAAGCCGTTGGTCCCGTTGCTGAATAACCACTGTTTCCATGCAATGTAAAAGCACTATACAAACAAACAAACAAGCTAGAGGGCTGTAAATTGGTATATTTGATGATTGCAAAACCGTCATGAGTTTTCTTACACAGAAAACTAAAAACCTACTATTTTTATCATCGTAAGGTTTTCTTCCCTACTTTACACTCATCCTCCTAAGAGGAGAAAAAAGTAACTCAATAAAAACTAAATGAAACAGTTAACCGATAGGCGGTGAAATGAGTCAATGGCACCAGCGTAGCGAGTCGATGCATTGAATTCTGATAGAATGCTGGAACGAATTTATCAAGAGTCAATTTTTTTTTCTTTTTTTTTCTTTTTAATCCGTTAAGTGGTCATTTATCTTCGCCGAGGAAATTAGATATTTATTTAGGTTTGTTTGTATATTTTATGCATTAATCTATGAATAACCGTTAGCTATGATTTTTCTGTAGCTGTGGCCTGTTTTGTTGGCAGTATTCTCTTCAAGTAATTTTTATATTTTTTATTAGAACTGCAAATAAAATGGGTAGTTGTCACATTACCATCTGCTGCACACGTATATATAACGTTAGTAAGACTTATTATTTTATTAATGTTAGAAATATATAATCCATTGTGTTAATTTCCTTATGCGTGCTGAATTTTCTCGGAAATAGTTATGAAAAGAACGACCCCGTCAGTATTTTGTTTAGATAAAATCCTTTCTTTTTATTGATGTCATAAATGAAGTGGGTGGTCGTAACATTGCAACTTAATTTTTTTTGCGTGATATATTAATAAGATTTATTTAATTTTCTTGCGTGGTATATTAATAAGATTTATTTAATTTTCTTGTGTGGTATTTAGAATAAAACTGTAATCGGTGTGTTAATGTACTTCGTATGCGTGCTGCATTTGCTGAAAAAATTTATTAAAAGAACAATCCCTCTTCTCCTTTTTTTTCCTCCTTCTTCTGTGCATCGCTGTCCGAATGAATGGAAAGAGAAGCAGGCTGGACGCGCGCAAGCTTCGGTGCAACAGGTGATGATAAAAAGCTGCTTTATAGGCCCCGGATATATTGATAAGAATTCTTAAGCCAAAAGCCGCTTTGGTTCGCATGTCGTTAATGGTTATAGAGCGAATGGATTACGGAGAGTTTATAGGGGTACTAGTATATAGTCTCTCTCTCTCTCTCTCTCTCTCTCTCTCTCTCTCTCTCTGGGAATAAGACTCCATCTGGCTTTAAAGTAGGGCCCCCAGTCGAAAATTATGCGGCTCACGTAACGTCGCCCCGGTGTATCCATTTAACATGGAACTTTACTCGTAATGAACTTGTTTATTGCTAGGTTTAGGATATGCTCACCTTTTAGTTGTAATGGACTGCGGTTTGAAGTTGCGTTATAAAATTTTCCCCGAAAGTTCGGCCGTTAAAGACTTCATTTGCAGCGGTGGCCATTTCGCCATGCACTCAGGGTTTTGCTCTGCTCTGCTCTGCTCTGCTCTGCTCCCCTCGAGGAGGGCGTTCTTCGGAAGGGAATGTGAGGGAGTGGAAATGAGGGTTTCACCTCACCCCTCTGGTCATTATAGTCTAGCAACCCAGTCCCCTGGAAGTGTGTGGCATTGGCTATAGTAAGAGTCGTTTCCCCTCTATTGCAAAATATGATGATGTTCTGATCCTCTCTCTCTCTCTCTCTCTCTCTCTCTCTCTCCTCTCTCTCTCTCTCTGTGGCTATAGCACATGTCGTTTATCCTCTATTACAAACTTGATGATGATCTGATTCACACCTCTCTCTCTCTCTCTCTCTCTCTCTCTCTCTCTCTCTCTCTCTCTCTCTCTCTCTCTCTGGACTGTAGTCGAGTCATGTACATGTGCGTGCATGACCTTTTATTATTGTTCATGCATTCTCTTCCACGAGATTTAGGACGTTGTTTACCTGTGGCCCTTGGTAATAGGTCAGTAGGCGATAAACAGTAAGTGCGTGAAGTTGCTTTTAACCTGTTGACTTGGCGTGGAAAAGGGGATAAAACATACACATACACACACACACACACACACACACACACATATATATATATATATATATATATATAATATAATATATATATATATATGTGTGTGTGTGTGTGTGTGTGTGTGTGTGTGTGTGTGTGTAAGTGACTGTAATAGCCACAATGTCCTCTTGACCTCGAATTCTTCCCACTTTTTGGATATGCTTGTCACTACTAAGCCTTTGGATTCAAGTGCAAGAAATATAGAGCAATTAAGTCACATCAATCTTGGGAAAAGATTGAAACGGAAGGAGACGGTTTATCATAAACAGCGACCCCGACTAGAAATTAAACTGAGGAGTTGATACTGCTCTCATGACACCTACCGAATTACGTAAACGGTAGTGTTGAAATTGCAACAGCAAGCGATTTGCCTATTTCCCAGCAATATAGATCTATATATATATATATATAATAAAGTTATATATATATATATATTATAAAATGATATAATGCTGGGAAATAGGTAAATCGCTTGCTGTTACATTTCTCTGTTTGTTTGACCAAAGTACTTGAAGAATCTTTTTGACTTTATTGTTGTCTTCGATACAGAACTGTTGCTTTCATTTGTTTGTTATTTTGTTTGTTATGTTTCTTTGCGGTGTGTGTGCGCGTCCCAGTTCATTTGAGGTCGGACTTTCCAAACCCGATTCGGCAGCCTGGAATTTCTGGAACCGCGTCCGAAATTCGGCTTGATTGATTACGGCCCTTTTGAAATTTTGAGGTTGCACAACAATTGAACAGAATTAATCAGTGTCGGAGTTTACCTTTTCATTCTCCCATCTGGTTTCCTTGATATTATATTCTGAAAAACAATAACGGTAATTAATTCCCGTGTTTATTTCATATCCAGCGTTAGCTCTGAATGTTGCGAAATCTTTTTTCCTCCGGCTAATGAATGTGGAGAGCGAGCGGCAAAGCCCGAATGTCTGCGTTTGTGTATTTGTTTACTCGGTGCGCGTAATGTTTTTGTTTGGTCCTTGTTAGCCGACGTGATTTGTTTCGTGTTTGTAGAGAACCTAATTTTTCCCTTTTTTTCCATTTGCTCCCTCATTCTACTTATGATGTTACTCTCCAAATCAGAATCTTAAGATCAGTTATTTGGTAACAGTAATGACTGTGTAATTTTTACGACAATACCGTTTACATAATTCGGTAGGTGTCTTAAGAACAGACCAACTCCTCAGCTTAATTCCTAGTCGGGGTCGCTGTTTTTGATAAGCCGCCTCCTTCTGTTTCTATCTTTCCCTAAGATTATTGTGACTTAGAGGATTTCCGGAATATCGTAATAAAAATTCCGGTATATGGGGTCTCATTTCTCTGTTCTCTTGAATTTCTATCGATTAATAATAATGATAGATAAGAGCTTAATCCCCAGTCGGGTTCGGTGTTTATGATGAGCCTCCTCCGGCTGTTTCTGTCTTATCCTAAGAGTAATGTGAATATAAAGTATTTTCGGAATTTTTTTCATAGAAATTCTGTAATATGTGGTCTCTTTTTTTCTATTAAATTTTTGTATTATAATAATAATATTAATAATAATAATAATAATAATAATAATAATAATAATAATAATAATAATAATAATAATATTAAATCCTCATAGTAGCACGAGTCTCCAAAAGATGAAACAAATCCACAGTTATGTAAATGTACATATATTTAAATTTAAAACTTTGAGGATAGCTTTAGGGAATCTGTTCGGTTCCCCTTATCAGATAAGGGGAACCGAATAGATTCCCGAAAGCTATCCTTAAAGTTTTAAATTTAAATATATGTACATTTACATAACTGTGGATTTGTTTCTCCAATACTACTAATAATGATAATAATAATAAGATCCCTGAAAAGGAATCTGAAAAAACTAGAGGCTGAAGTAGCTCCAAGACTCATGCAGAAGAGTGTGATCCTAGAAACGGCGCACATAGTAAGAAAGGTGATGGACTCCTAAGGAGGCAGGATGCAACCCGGAACCCCACACTATAAATACCACCCAGTCGAATTGGAGGACTGTGATTAAAAAAGAAAATAATAATAATAATAATAATAAGTCCAAAGAGAGTAATCTGATGATAGTACCGCCAAATCGTTTCAGGAGTCATATACTGAAACTTCCTCTTGAAGCGACGCATTTTCCTCACTCCCGAGCTCAGTTGACCTTGAAAGTACATGGATTCCGTAACTAGGCCACTTACTAAAACTGCCATTTCAGTTGATAGCGCAATGTTCATAAAGAGAAACAAGATAAAAGTTTTCTCTATGCTGAAGTAGTGTGATTATTTCTAGAGTAATGTCTAGATATAGTGACTCCTTTTTTAGTAGCCATAAATTAGCCATCAATCTTGCGTAAGAGAACAAATCGGTGATATTTAATGGATCGCTGACCTTTCGTCGAGAAAACAGAGCATATCAAGTAGGGAGAGGAATATTCATCACTTATTTCACATGTGGTTATATATAACCGTCTGATACAGAGGTAGCAATCCATCACTTTCATATTTGTTAACAAAGTTATGCGAACACAGAAGGGCTATTATGGTTTCTTTTTGCTTATTTTAATGTAGGCATTCTCCTACTGAGGAGGGGTGATAGTGCCGTCAGTGCGCCTCCCTTTGTTGCATTGCAGACAGTACTTAAGGTTGTTTGTAGCGTCCCTTCGGCCCTTGGCTGCAATCTGTTTCATTCTTTCTGCAATACCTCCTTTCGTATTCTCTTTCTTCCATTTGACCTTCTACCCTCTCCCAACAATTGTTTCAGAGTGCAACTGCAAGGTTTTCCTTCTATTACATCTTTCAAACCTTACTGAATGACCTCATCGCTTGGCAGTTGGCCTAAATTCTGTATTCCAGTGTAGGTATCCAGACATTGTAGTAGGTTTTACGCCATTCTCTATCATTAACCTTTGAAAATGTTTGAGCTTTCTGACGTGGGATTCAATTAACCACGTGAAATGTTGGCCATTTATTTTCGACGCAGTCTGTCAGATGATGTATTATATACATTCCCTTCGGGTAACATTGTTTACCATTGTAGGTTAACTGTTTAGCTATCTGTTCCGCTCATGAATAGGTCATAAACATTTCAGTCCTTCAGAGGAGGTTAAAGGTTTCCATCAAATAATGAAAATTTATTGAAAGGCTGAGGTTTTAATTCTACATCTGCTCCGTTTTGTCGCGTAAATAATGTAGGTCGTCATTATTTGATATACGCGTAAAGGAGATGGATTCATTTGCCTTTTTCTGTTGTTTGCCAAGTGCCAATTGCAGTTGTGGTGCTGAGAGGTTATTTGTCATTTTACTTTTCTCTACACATGGATATTGTTTCGGTCTAAACTGCAATGCATTACTATCCTAATACATTTCCCCTTGTATTTTATTAATTTACGTACATTTTTGTCTATTTCTTTATTTTTTAATTTGTTTTTTCTTTTGATAAGTGAGACATCTTGCCGTTTCCCTTTATATCCTCTTACTTCTTTCTAATGATCACCATATTTTTTGGAAGCTTGAATTTCAAGTCAGTGGTTCCGGTGGGCTTGATCCATATGAATTGGGTTCATCTTCTGAATAATAATAATAATAATAATAATAATAATAATAATAATAATAATAATAATAATAATAATAATAATAATAATATTATTATAATAACAATAATAATAATAATAATAATAATAATAATAATAATAATAATAATAATAATAACTGCACAGATAATGAATACATAAAGATTTGATATCTTTTATTAGATGGATAGAACGAGAATTTGGTGTGTTTTACCTGGTAAGTACTGTGTATTTACTTGGCTATTTATGTTTGAGTACGGCAGTCTTGTTTGTTTTGACCTTGTACTGTAGCCGGCCCCTAAATCGTATTTGCAGTTGTATCTAAGTTTTTATTGCCTCTTGAATTCCTTGCTCGCTGTGGCGGTACAAATGAGTTTTTGTTGAAAGGAAAAATCTGTCATCTCTCTCTCTCTCTCTCTCTCTCTCTCTCTCTCTCTCTCTCTCTCTCTGTGTGTGTGTGTGTGTGTGTGTGTGTGCTTGCGCTGAGCCAAGCACGACCACCCCTTTCCTGGACTTTTGATGAAAATTTGATGTAACTAATTTTGTAAAATCATGCAGATTTGTTTATGTTGAATAAAACACACCAAGAATAAATAGATGGAGGAACGGGTGAGGGAGAGATCCAAAGTAGCTTGTCTACATTTATACGAAATATATATTATATATAAATGTATAAAATGTATGCATTGCCTACATGCAGAGAGAGAGAGAGAGAGAGAGAGAGAGAGAGAGAGAGAGAGAGAGAGAGAGAATATGTTGGAGAGAGTCTTTCATCTCCACCCTTACGTCCTCTCGGTTATGAAGCATCCCCCGTGAATATCGGGCGAGGGAGCTTTTCGCCCACTAGGGAGATAATGCGCGAGGAATGATATAATCGCCCCGGTGAAAGGAGATCAGAGAAGGGGTTAGGAAGAATATTATGGCGCCAGCGTCCAGGGACGGTTTTCTCTCTTCCTTTCTTCTTTCCTTGACTTGTGTTTATTTCTTTATTGTTTTTATTCCAGCAGCTTTTCTTCAGAATCCGCTGTCCATTCTTGGCTCTCTCTCTCTCTCTCTCTCTCTCTTCTCTCTCTCTCTCTGTATGTATGTGTGTGTGGGGGGGGTGTGGTTTAGAGAGAGAGGGAGAATGAGAGTCTATGAATGTATGTATAAAAGTGTAATACATTATTTGTCGAACTGTGTATGTGTGATACCTTATGGATTTAGTTCAAATTTCTTATAGACTCAATTTTATACGCACCAAAAATTATTATCAAGACAAATGGCTTCTGTCATTCCCTGTCTTTAGATTATCTCCCGTATCATCTGTAGGTTATGTCGCCGGAACTGCTGGGGGAGTAATAGAGTGGTTATGTATCGCCGTCTTCGTCGGGAAGTTCTTGCATTCTTGATCTCTCCCGCGTGTAGACTTTTATTGGTTTTGTTCCCTCGAGGAACGCGAAGTTGTCAGACTGCGATATTGCCGACCCGCTGCTCTTCGCCTGGGCCCTTCGCCGAGATTTTTATAGATGCGATAGGGACGCCTTGGGAAGGACGCCCCCCTGGTTTTTGCCCTCTCCTTTTCCGATACGACATGGATGGTGCTGCCTGTATCTGGCGGACTTTTTCCGGAAAAGTTTGGTCTTAGGAATATGGTCGGTCTTTGCTGCAGGGTTTTGTTGTAGTTTTTCTTCTTCCTGCCTTAACTGCTACTTCCATTTAAGAATGAAACTTTTTATAGCACTTGTTTTTAAAAGATAGGGATGATACGTCATCATTTCATTATGCCTGGTAATCCTACTATAGCAGAAAAATCATAGAATATGATCCCGTGTACTTCCACTCCCACACAAGGATGAAACATCTTTGTTTGCAATGCTTTTGAAAATACAGTGATGGTACGTCATCATTTCATTATACCTGGTAATCTTCCTTACAGCAGAAAAAAACTGCAGAATATAATCCCAAGAGATTTTCAACTCTAATTTGCTGTAGCTTTCCACTTGCAATTAAATATGTGTTCGCAAATGCTGAAATGCAATGTCTTCCTGGCATGATTAATAAATTCCTCAGTGCTTCCTTCAATGAAATTTCCTTTGGAGCTTATCACAATTCAACACAGAATTTCTAATAACAGGCGAATGCCTAGGAAATAGAGGAGACTGGAAGACTGAGAAAATTATTGTAAAAATAATCAAGGCTGTAGTAAATACCATTTCTACAAATGTGAATAAAGGTGTTTGACATTCAAGAGCAAGAAAACAGATGACTCAGAGATGTCGCATGGAAACTATTTATATTTTCACTGCATTCTTCCTCTTCAATTTCGCAAGGTTATGATTTTAATTTATTCTGCTTTGTAACTTGAATTAAATTTCGAAGTCTGTTCGCCAATGAATAAAGCTCTCGTTTTACTCGGGTATTAGTCGGATAAGACTGTTTAATTGGCTGTCCCACTGACATTTGGATTTTGAAAAAGCAAAAAACGTGAATCTCTTGTTTTCTCACTACCTGATTTCTTGCCTTTCAGTAAATTCCTCGTTTGTTTCAGTAAATTTCGTAGTATTTTTTCAGTAAAATTCTTGTTTTTAAATAAATTTCGTACTTTTTCTGTAAATTTTTTGTTTCTTTCTCTAGCTATTTTGCTTTTTTCAGAAAATCTGACTTTTTAAAGTAATTTTCTAGCATTTTTCTGCATATTCTTGCTGTTTTCAGTACATTTCTTGCTTTTTCAGTAAATTTCATGCTTTTTTTCAGTAAATTTCATACTTTTCAGTAAATATCCTGATGACCTCAGAGCCACATTTTTTCAATATACCTATGAATGCATAATACCGAAGGTCCGAGCATTGTCTGTCACTACACAATATGGTCATCAGGAAAGCCTTTTCTAGCCCAGAAAATGGGTTTTGAGAATTATTTGTGTAAACCTTTTATGCGAACTATCTTGGAGTTATTGATAATCTTACTTTATTATGGGTATTTTATTGCCTGTTGCATCCTTTCCAATTATTAATCCTTATCGCTGCAACGACGTGCTAATTATGAATTCGGGTATATGTTACAGTAATTGCGAGTAATAACTAAACGCTCCTGTGAAGCAATTTCAGGAATAAACTTTTATTGGATTGAATGTCTGTATCCTTAGTTTAATGTTATTGGTTATTTGTTTTTATTTATCATGGGTCTGATCAGAGGAGCTGCATTGGCTAGGTATTATGGTTACGCTTTACATCTTCTATTTTCTATTGTTGATTAAGTGGAATATGATATTTAATCTTTATGTAATAACTACTTAGCATGACTGCATTCTGCACATAGGATAAGCAACGGTGAAGATGTGGGATATTGCCTTTTGGAGTATCCAAAACTCTCTCTCTCTCTCTCTCTCTCTCTCTCTCAATATATCAAAATTGCCTGGATGCAAACTCACTCAATCTCTGGGCTTCAGTGTATTTTTGTAGATTGCGCAGGCAATACATTTCTCTCTCTCTCTCTCTCTCTCTCTCTCTCTCTCTCTCTCTCTCTCTCTCTGGACGACCAATTTGTAACTTAAAGCTGCTGTTCCTTCAGCCAAACGAAATGAGATATCGTATAGTAAAAGTTTTAATTCTTGGTGTTTTCTCACCGAACTCATGACATCAGTTTTTCACAATGATATACGAACAGTTTTTACATTTTCGTTGTATTTTCCTTAAGATTTTCATTTTTTCCTCTGAAATTCTTTCGCGCTGATCTGTTTATTTTTTTCCCCTTGTGATGGTAGACATTAAGGTTGGTTAGTCAGCGTCGGAAACAATGGTTCTGTTCCATTTGCAGATGTGTGCTCTTGAATTTGCCGCATTGCATATTGAGGAACAATGCAGTAGTAGAAGATGTAGTTGCATGTAGTTGCAGGGCCGAAACAACACTGAGCAACAGCTGAACAAGGGATGTATTTCCAGGGATCCGTGTTGTTTGGGCAATACAATAGGGCGAGTAGGTTCTGTTGCAAGTATTCATTTATACGCTCCGAGCCTAATTGGTAAAGATGTTGGCCTCCCTTTATGTCTTTGCTTATCTTTTTGTTTTGTTTTGCTTTTCTCCGGCTGGAATTTGCAGTTGGTTTCAGAGTTGGTGGGTGCATCTGCTGAGTTTTATAGTGTCGGTAGGTTATTAATTTTTATTGGTATGTTATGAAAATAATTATTTTTTGATGTTTATTACCAGGGTACTTTTTCTTTTTTATTAAGTTCGAGAAGTTTAATTGACAGTCCAGGCAGTTAATTACGGAAAGTCTGGTCTAAAAATCTTGGACTCAGCACCGCAATGGAAAAAAAAAAAAAAAAGAGAATGAGAAAGAAGTCTTCGGGAAGCTCTGATTAGTTCTTGGTTTTATTTTCATTTGAGATCAGACATGGCGGTTTAAAGCTCGAAAGTTTAATTTTTGAACGAACATGAAATCTGAAAGCTTATAAGTATTTTTTGTTAACACTGTTATAGTAATCTTGTATTTTCCCTTTAGAGTATTCACGGATGAAGTTGTTACTTTTATTTTATCATTATCTTGAAAAAAAAAAAAAAAAAGGATAGCTTTAGAGAAGAGCAAGATGACAGTTTTAAAGGGATGGTAGCCTTTGAGGAAAACAAGATGGCAGTGGTCTGTCAGGGTTTAAAAATAAAAAATTAATCTTTATAAGGATCCTAAAATATATATGACTATATATATATATATATATATATATATATATATTAAATTATATCCTTATAGATATTTTTTATTTTTTTATTTCTAATTTGCCCCTTTCAATTGTTCCTTGTAATGTTCTAAATTCATAAGCATGGTGCAATTATAATTTTAAATTCTAAATTTGAACCCTTTGTGTAATTTATAGTTTATTTTGTACAGCCCTCGAAAATGTATATATATATTATATATATATATATATATATATATATATATATATATATATATACATAAATAACAAAGAAGGTAAGCAGAGCTGAGCAAAGCTGTTCAACAGAAATGGAATGACTAAAGAGAAAGACTAAGAAAGGTACATTGTGCCTGCAGAAGTTTGGCTGTTTAATAAGGCATCGTGCCGTTGAATCTTCAAGGTTTCTAGATTGTCAATTCATAGCTGTTGGAGGCTCGCCCTAAAGTTGAAAAATCCTTATTTGCAATTGATGTTTTACACATTATGTAGTGATATCTATAGTGATTTCCTGATATTAGACAGTTCCGGGTTTGAAATTTTACTGCCTGTCCTGTAGCTCACTACACTATGAGAGCCTGTGCGTACCTTCAGAAGCCTCCTGGTGGATCCAACTTGAGTTCCTAAGTTACATTTTTATTTGTAGCCTTTGTGTAATTTAAATTTAATTTTTAGAGCCTCGAAAATGTAATGAAGACTACGAAACGTCGGGAATAAATGACAGTTTGTAGCAACAAGTCTTTGTGTCCTGTTCCTCATTATATATATATATATATATATATATATATATATATATATATATATATACATATATATAGACACGTATATATGTTTGTTTGCTTACATATATATAAAAATATAATGTATACATATATATATATATATATAATATATAATATAATATTGTTACACATACATATATACTTCCATACACATACACACACGCGTATACTGATATTCTTATTAAATCTTTGTTATAATGAAGCTTGCGTGAATGCCGTGTTTTCCAGGCATATCCCAAAATTTGTTCCAGCCATTTCCTGGTTTTACCGTGGATATGAAGGAACATGTGGGCCCGAATATTTGGAAAATTATGAGATGAAATTTAAAAGGACAATTTTAGTTGGACGTTGACCATAGTTTTAATTACATGCGGTAACAGGATTTTTTTTCCCCCGCTTTTCGAGCGAGGGAAAAGTAATTGATAAAGCTGATGTTTATGCGGGTTTTGAGTAGCCGTTACAAGATCGATGAATGCAGATGTTATATATATACTATATGTATGTAATATATATGTATATATATATCTATATATATATATATATTTATATATTTATATTTGTGTGTGCTATGTATTAATATATCAGGTGGACAAATTTGACAGCTTTCGAGAAAGCCCGGTGTTCATGTGTTTCTCAGGCCTTGAAATATGTACCTGGTAGTTAGATTTATTGACATATAACAAAATAGTTAGACTACTGTTGTGTTGCGACTTGGATGAAAAAGGGCATGGGGCTGATAGCGTCATGCCCAAAAAAACTTACTGGAAATATATTATATATATATATATATATATATATATATATATATATATATATATATATATACTATATATATATATATATATATATATATTACATCAAGTATAAAGGTCCCATTAAAACACTGGTTCAAAGCTAAGGACTATATTTCGGTGGACTGACTCAAACCTTTATCAAATTAATGATACTGGATAGGGATGGAAGTCAGTCCACCGAAATATAGTCCTTGGCTTTAAGCAGAGTGTTTTAATTGGCCTTTTATACTTGAGACGTATCCTGTTTTATCAACAGAATTTATTTACATATATATATATATATATATATATATATATATATATATATATTTACACATATATACTATATATACATATATATATATATATATATATATATATATATATATATATATATATATATATATATATATATATGGGGATACAATCCACAATGAAGTAAAATCCTCTTGTAGTTTAAAATATATATATCTTGTACAGGATTAAAGCTTTCGACCATCAACTGTGGTCTTGTTCACTAAAATGAACAAGACCACAGTTGATGGTCGAAAGCTTTAATCCTGTACAAGATATATATTTTAAACTACAAGAGGATTTTACTTCATTGTGGATTGTATCCCCATTTACTTAGAGGTACGACATAGTACCTGGCTTCTGCATATATATATATATATATATATATATATATATATATATATATATATATATATAATATATAATATATAGTAGAAAGATAGATAGATAGGTAGATAGATAATAGCCATACAAATAATTCAATGAGAGTAGATTAATATAGAGAGAAGATATACTCCTTGGCAGCTATGTAATGTCATACATGACAGAGGTCATGGTACAACCAAGCTGATTATTATTATTAGAATAATAAAGTATAAACTTTCACGCTTCTCTCGCTTCTTAACGGCCCCAACATGTATATTACTTCCCATTGTGTTACCTCCTTCTCAATAATAATTCTTTTCCTTTGTGTTCTTTTTTTTCACTGAATTTTCCTCATTTCCTGTTATTTATTGCATTACTATCCTAATTCTATTCTTGCATTTTGTTACATGTTTATCTTTTAATATATTTTTTTATTTATTTTTTCTTTTTTAATAAGTGGAATCTCTTTTTGCATTTCACTTTACTTCCTCTTACTTCTTCCTAATGAACACCATATTCTTTGGAAGCTTGAATTTCAAGTCAATCATGTATTTAAAATAATGATAATAACATTAATTTCTCCGGGTGAATAACGTAGATCCAGCCGCTTGTTATTTACCTCCAGTTACACATTAGCCTTCCACGTAACTCAGCCTGTTATTGTCACTTTGTCATTTCCCTAAGTACTAGGTAATTTAGGCAACAGTCTACCTACCAGGTTGATATCCGCGACCTCTCAGTACAGTTTTCCAGGTTTCCTGTCATTTGTGTACGCAGCTGTTGTTCTAAACCCGTCGGTCATCTGCTCTCTCTCTCTCTCTCTCTCTCTCTCTCTCTCTCTCTCTCTCTCTCTCTCTCTCTCTCTCCTGGAGAAGAAGTTTGTATGACAGTTCATTTGCAAGTATATTTTCACCCCTGTTTAATTCTCACCAGTATATAGTGTTAGGGTCTCTCTCTCTCTCTCTCTCTCTCTCTCTCTCTCTCTCTCTCTCTCACACACACACACACACACACACACACACACACACACACACACTATGGAATCATTATTTAATTTCCCCAAAAGTGCTGTTTTACCTTTTTATTAGTAACAAAACCGTAACTTCGGTTGCAACTTTTTCTCCTGTGGTGTTTTATTTCGCATTGCAACCGTTTGACTCATTTTTTATTTTCGTTTGCATGTCTGAAGGTCTGTAAACGCGAGGGATTTTACCTTGATTGTGTCTCCATAACGCTTTTTTTTTCTCTCTCTCCCTCCGAAGGTGCAATTACAGGTCAGCAAGCACTTCCCGTCATTTCACCTTTGCTTCACCTTATACCGAAACATCCAACATTCTCTCTCTCTCTCTCCTCTCTCTCTCTCTCTCTCTCTCTCTCTCACCTGAGGTCATTGTTCTTTCCCCTCTCTTTTCAAAACTCCTAATTACAGGTGTCAGGTAGGAAATATTCCCAATCATTTTGTGACTTTCACATGATGCACCGTGGCGGGAATACTATTGTTTCGCTCGTCCCATTTTCCTGGGAGAAAGGGGAAAAAGTGTGATTACGTTCGGCGAGAATGAGTGCGGATTCTCTCCCAGTTTCCGGAGAGCGAATATTGTTCGCAAGCAACTTTCATTGTTATGGCTAGTTTGCCTGTCCCGTTAAAAGGGGCGGCGGTAGTATTTGAGTGATTTATTAGTTGGTCAAAACATAACTCATCGACTACCATTTCCCTCCTGTCTTTCACTTCATCACTCGTTAACATTGAAATGAATTAAACAGTATCATATAAGGATTACAATTGTTATTATGATGAGTATTAATTCAAATATATATTAATAGTTACATCTTGACATTTGAAGTGCACTTATGTTTAAGAAGTTGTGATAGATAAACGAGAGTACTATTCCTCGTAGAGTAACTGCGTTACACACAGATAGAATATATTAATGCACGTCTCAGAATTAGGCACCAATCAACCTGGAATTTAAGACACCAAGGTTATGTACAAATTTATTCCTTTAACAATCATCGATAGAATAATATGAATGTATGCAAGCAAGGAGCATTCAGAGGTAAGATGAGTGAAGTATTGGGAAATAAAAAGTGACAGCAATAAATAATCATTGTCAAAGAATGTTAATAGGAAAGAGGAGCGAGGTACTGTGAAATACAACTGACAGTAAATGAATAATCAATGTCAATATAGCTCTTTGCCAGATACAAACTTTTGAACATTTCACAAACTTGTGATATGTTTATTTAGATCCATTAATATTTTGAGTCACTGAATGAATAAGATTTTCGTATGCAATCAAAGACTATTAAGAGCAAAGAGGAGCGAAGTATCGTGAAGTAAAAATGACATGAAGTAAACAATCAATGACAATTTAAGACTGCCAGATACGAACATGTGAACAATACACAACCTTGTGAAATGTTTATTTAGAGCCACAAATATTTGAGTACCCGAGGCAGAGCTACGTGTGCTGTACTGTTAGACCTTGCTTTTGGAAAGTGACTAACCTGGTGTCATCAAATATGTAGATTATCCTGGGGCGCTTTTAGGTCTCTCAGCGTGAGAAGTGATTCTGTTTGAGAGAGAGAGAGAGAGAGAGAGAGAGAGAGAGAGAGAGAGCGAGAGAGCGAGAGAGAGAGAGAGAGAGAGAGAGAGAGAGAAAGTTTTTTAAAGTTTAGGTGTAATGTATGCGTTTCTCTTTTACTTTATAAAATATATTTCCATTATTTCTTCTTAATTTCTCCTGTATGATGCAAATGCTGTTGTATTAAGGGAAGTGCTAAAGGGAAAGGAGTAATATGTAAATACTTATACGTTCCAGAAGTATGTTGTAATTTTTATTATGTATATTTTGATATGAGGCGCTAACGATAGATATGTTGTTGATAATAATTGCGTGATTTAATCATTTTACTTTCAGGTTTCTTGATGACCTTATTGACTCATTATGTTAGTTACGGATGTGGTATTTGACATATGGCTGCTTTTAATACGGATCAATGACGGTACAGGGTACCTGGAGAGAGAGAGAGAGGAGAGAGAGAGAGAGAGAGAGAGAGAGAGAGAGAGAGAGAGAGGAGTATCATGTTCTTTTAAGATTATATTCCTAGTTTATAGGCAAAGAATGATTTCCTCATGCATACACACATGTGTGTATATATATAGATTTGTGTATATGTATATATATTATGTGTGAATGCTGGTGTATGAAGCCCATTCTCTTCTTGATAAAATATTCACGCCCCCATTTTTTTTTCTTTTTTTTTTATAGAGCATGCTTTGTAATCGCGCGGATTTCCTCCTGCACTCCTTTCCATTCCGGAGACAAGCTGTTTACCATATCCTGCACAGTTTGTGTTAACCCTGGGTTGTCATTTATTTTTGAAAGTTAACTGTAATGTGAGAAAGTAAGCTCACATTAGATTTCTTGCACTTTTACCTGTCCCTTAGCCCGGATAAATTATAACAAAAACCCATCGGCAATGTAATGCGTACTCCGTAAGGGGTTAGTGCCGTCAGTGCACCTCCGCGCACTGCACTGAAGGCATTACGTAAGGTTCTTTGCAGGGTCCCTTCGGCCCTAGCTGCAACCCTCTTCATTCCTTCTACTGTACCTCCATTCTTACTTTCTATCTCATCTTTCAATCGACCCTGTTACATCTTTCCAATCTTTCTACTCAATTTCCGTTTCAGTGCTCAATGACCTCATGGGTCCCAATGCTTGGCCTTTGGCCTAAATTCTGTATTCCATTCCATTACAGTGTAATGCGTAATGTGTCAACTGCAAACGCGGCCGTTTGAGTCTCCGAAGCTTGATAAGTAATAAAAATACTTTCCAAGAACTTGAACGGCTCTGGGGCGATTGAGCTGGAGTCAAAAAACGTGATTACATGGCTGCGGTTCGGATTTTTCCTTCTTCAAATACGATGGTAATTGTTGTTCTTTTTCATTTTTAATCTTTAATTTTCCGTGCGTCATGGTGTTTCCTGCTTGTTGCTCTCATGTCAAGTGTCAAGCGTTGGTCTCGTTATAGAATCATTATATAGTATCATTCATGTTGTTGGTTGACGCAGTCGGTTCAGGCTTGATTTTTAAGTTTCGAAAAGCCTATCTTTTTGTTTTAATGCCCTCTCTCTCTCTCTCTCTCTCTCTCTCTCTCTCTCTCTCTCTCTCTCTCTCTCATTAAATGAATGTCCCTTCTCTCACCTTTTAACGAGTGTCCCTCACCAGTTTGGGAATGTTATGTAAGTCCCCTTTTTTAGCTGTTTAATGCTCTCTCTCTCTCTCTCTCTCTCTCTCTCTCTCTCTCTCTCTCTCTCTCTCTCTCGAAGAAGAAGAAGAAGAAGAAGAAGAAGAAGAAGAAGAAGAATTCTGAAGCGTGTAACCCGACACCTTTTGTGAATGTGTAAATGAACAAGGTTTTCTTTGTGGAAATCGTCTCTTGGAAGGGGAAAGAAGTGTTTGCTGAGAAAGTATTGGTTGTCATAGTGATTAAATGCTGTTGGATAATTTCTCTATCAGTATACGTTAATATTTGTTTATTGTTCTCTTCGTCCTGTTTTTCAACATTTCTTTTCACATGAAATTAGCATGATATTGTTTGGAGTTTTGCTTTGCAGGTTAATGGTCTTGTAGAAACTATATACATATACAATACATACATAACATATATATATAGATATATAAATATAATAATATATAAATATATATATATATTGTTTTTGTTGGGTGTGTGTGTATGTGTGTGTGTGTGTGTGCATGTACATATGTATGAATATATATTATATATATATATATTATATATATCATGTATATATTTAAATGGTATATATGGTATATATATATAATGTGTGTGTGTGTGTCCACACCGTCCGAGTTTGGATACTTATCCCGGAGTGGTGATAACCTCCATTTATATCCAATAAATCAGATGAGTAGCAAAGAGTTATGAATATATATATATAGATATGTGTATGCACGTGTGTATAGCTATATCTGTATATATGCGTTTGGGCGTCTGTGTGTTCGTAAGGAGTGAATTCTCTACCTTCATTTGATGATAAGTTCACTGGATTTTTTATCATAATCTGAATATGAGATGGCGGATGTCTGTCGCGCGTTATTCAGAATTACCGTGGAAAGCGTTTTAATGATAAAGTGTGTATGGATAGGAAAAATTTGGTGGTTAGTGTTCTGTAAAAGAAAACTATCGAGGTGGCTGTTTGTCCGTCCGTCCGCCCTCAGATCTTGTGAATACTGAGGCTAGGAGGGCTGCAAATTAATTTTTTTTGTATCTTATTTTTGTTTAAATTTAGCCATGATTGTGCGTTTGGCAACAGTATAGGACAGACCACCACAGGTCCGTAGCTGAAAGTTTCAATTGCCGTGGGTCATACAGCATATTACGCCGTACAGAAAACTCAATTCTTCTGCTCATTTTGTACTTGGTATTATTAATGACACTCTTTGATCGGTATTATTAATGACACTCTTTGATCATTACCTATTTTTTAAAGATGTTTTGCTTTTCAGTGTTCAATTAATTTTTTTTTAGCGGTGGGATTGATCCGGCTTTCATATCCTGCTGAGGAGTTATAATATGGTGATTGATTGATTGATTTACGATTACTAAAACTGACGTTACATAATCTAAGTTTTTGATGCCGTATAATATGATGAGGCAACCCACAGTACGAGTTAGGATATTTATCCCGGAGTGGTGGTAACCTCCATTTATATCCAATAAATCAGATGAGTAGCAAAGAGTTATTGTGTAATATTCTATAAGTGTTGTGGAAGGTCCTTATATACGCGTTCAACGCCTTATAATGCTTTCAGTAATGGACTTGTAATGATATGCGATATGTGTTATCAATCATTTAGCAAAGCCTGCTGTTATCCGTAAATCTTCGTCACTGGTTATAGATCGTCTATTGATATCCCGTTCTGGTAATCAAATAATTGGGTGTTACCGGACTATGAACTGATTTTAGATAGGTAACACTTACAAATTATATATTATATACTTAGCGGTGCTTTTAATAAAACGATAACTGAAATTTTATCAATGTACTTAGGAGAAATGATCCATAAATTGTGTATTATTTACTGAGCAGTGCTTTTAACAAAATTATACTTTAAACTTGACAAAAGTGATGATTATTGGTAAAAGCTTCGGATAAGTGAAGATAGTGAATTATCCGTCCATCCGTCTTGCAGATAAAAACTTCCTCTAAATAGTTATTGGAACGTGGGATTTGTGAAGTGGCTACCTAAAGTTGCTCCTCCAGGGACGTCGTTGCCGTGACGTCCCGTTGTAATATCCTGCGCTGGATCCAGATCCTGCGCATAGTTGCTCCTGCTAGCCAAAAGTCAGGCGAGCTGTATCCTTCGGCGCCTTACGAGCAGTCTGCTCCTGTCGGCTGGAACTTGCGATGTAGCCTATAATTCCGTCTATGCTAAACAGGAAGCTTTCACATTTCACAATTCCTGATCCCTTTTTCCTACCGACAACAGCTAGATTAACAGAACTGTAGAGCGGCGTGGTTGGTATGGTATTAGCGTCCCACCTCGGTGGTCGCGGGTTCGATTCTCGGCCATTCCATTGAGGAGTGAGGGATGTGTATTTCTGGTAATAGAAGTTCACTCTCGACGTGGTTCGGAAGTCACGTCAAGCCGTTGGTCCCGTTGCTGAATAACCACTGGTTCCATGCAACGTAAAAACACCATACAAACAAACAAACAAACAATAGCAAAACAGCAGCACCAATACACAATAAATGTGCCTCGCTGTCGAACTTCTCAGCTCCAGGGGTCCTTTATCCCTCACACCGTTGGACTGTGGAACAGCCTCCCAGAGGATGTTGTGTGATTGAAACTTCAGAAGTTCAAACGACGATGCAATGCTTTTCTACCCTAATACAATTTTCAATGTATTTTAAAGTTTACGCCCATTTTTTTATTTACTTATTAACTTGTAAGTTTAATTTTCCATGTTGATGAGTGATCTCTTTTTTTCTGTATTCCCTGTTGTTTCTTTCTAATGAACACTATTCTTTGGAAGGTTGAATTTTAAGTTAATGACCCCTGTGGTGGACTTGTTTCGTATGAATGGGGTTCATCTTCTGAATAATAATAATAATAATAATAATAATAATAATAATATAATAATAAATAATAATAATAATAATAACAATAATAATAATAATAATTCTATGCTTTTCGCTGTTAATAATGGTTCTAGCTTGAAGTGAGACGATGGATGGCTGCCACTGGCCCCTTCGGAAGTTGAAAAAAAAAAAAAAAAAAAAAAAAAACTTCCCCTTGGTCCATCACTTCCTCTCAGGGTCAGTAGCTATGTTTGTACTGAGACATAATTCGTAAGTGATACAGGTCGTAAGAAGACGCTTATCCCCATAGAAACTGTTAAAGCTGTGGCTGTCGCTATTTATAATGATCTTATAATTTGTCACCATTCAAAAGTCTAAATTGTGAGACGTGTTTCAATACGCAAGTACCTTCTGGGAGTTGTGTTTTTATGTCAACCATGTTATTTTCTCAGCAATGGTTATTTAGTTTCAAACTCGCAGTTGCTACAGTGAAAGCACTTTCACCATTACTATGAGTATTAAGTTTGCGTTTTGCTTTCCTGCAAAACAGGATTATTGTACATCCTAATCATGGATGTACAATAATCGCATGTCATTGAATTTATACCACCTTCTTCGGCTGATTCTGCACGAGTCGTGTTTACATAAGGCAGGAAGCGAACACCAGTTGCTGATGGTCACGAAGGTGCTGGTTCATTGGCCAGCTCCTCTCAGTTGCCAGCTAATGGTATTTTTCCTTTATTTTAAAAGGTGCGTGGATGTGCGCACCATTAGGGTATAAGTAATAGCTTAAACATACTATATTTTTACACTTTATGAACATGGAACATGGAATATGTTTAAACCATGAGCAGAATTATTTGAGTAGAATATACTTTCCTAATAGCAGTTGTGACGATCATTAGACGCCTACCCATGAACGATGATTATGTAATTAGTTCATGTCCTTGGCAAGATTTGCTGCACGTTCTTTTGAACAAGGTACAAATCGTCGACTCCGTGGATCTCGTTTTTAAACTCGTAGTAGTAGAACAGAAGATAAATTGGAAAGT
>NC_061092.1:32733604-32753604 GCF_015104395.2 Macrobrachium nipponense | reverse complement strand
TTTAGTCAACGTACAAGAAACATTGTTATTTGTACCAAATTAACGGATTGTATATACGTATGTATTTTGTTGTCCACCTGTGTCTAACCAACACGCCAGCACTTCTTGCATTTTTTAAAGTCGTGTGCTATAGTTTTCGTGTAACCTTTCTCAAGGGAGAAGTGACAGAGGAATATGACTTGTCTGGAGGAGAAAGGTTAGAGAGAGAGAAAAAAAAGTTTCACTTGAGGAGAACGGGTACGTATGGTACAGTGTGTACACCACGAAGCTCAGGTAATTCTCTTCTTTCCCTCTTTCTCGAAAAGTGGATTTAGGTAAGGCACTCACGCCCCTGCGTACAACTATACCACACGGACCAGGGGCTTCTCTGGTTGACGCGAAAATACGCCATAGTATTGAAAAGAGTTCTCTCTCTCTCTCTCTCTCTCTCTCTCTCTCTCTCCTCTCTGGGTGGTGAAGGGACGATGGGCTTTTCTAGTTCACGGGAAAATATGCCATGGTATTGAAAAGTAAAGTCTCTCTCTCTCTCTCTCTCTCTCTCTCTCTCTCTCTCTCTCTCTGGGTGGTGAAGGGACGATGGGCTTTTCTAGTTCACGTGAAAATACATCTTAGTATTTAAAAAAATAATATGCTCTCTCTCTCTCTCTCATGTGACTGGGGGGTGGGGGGAGTTGTTGAGGGGGTGGGGGCGGGACCTCCCGCTTTGGATGTATGCCCTATCACTCTTTAGACCCCTCTCTTTCTTGTAGGCCAAGACGTCATGTCTTGTGGCAGGATTTACGGGGAGGGAATGGATTGCATTTCGTCCTTATAAATGACGTTTATTTTTCCGACTCAGCCAAGCCAGGTAGTCTATTTATTTATTTTATTTTTGTGTAAAGAAAAAGAAAAGCGTTGTGGGTTTGTTGACCGAACGTTTGTATATTTCAGATATTTTGATTGGTGTTTCTTCTTGTTAGTTTGTTGTTTCTAAAACAATGGGTCTACTAAGATTGCTTGTCAAGTTAGCTGAATCGTAGATATCAGCCTAGACCTCACTGATCGTATCGTTTTTCTTAGATCTTTAATTCTATCGTAATTAGAAACTAGTGTTATGGTTGCTGTAATCCTTCCGTTGTAAGACTGTATTTATGCTACCTAAAAAGGAAGCTAGCTCTTAGGCCTATCCCTTGTTCAAGGCATCGTTATTAGGTACATGGCCCAGCGGACCATTATCATTATATTTAGAGAACGCCCTGTTACATCATAACGTTCATCATAGCAAGGAAGCGCTCAGTTACTTAGATTTTACTGTATTCCTTTGTTTAAGCTGGAACTCATCCCTTATATAAGATTCTCAGTGTTTTAGAACCTGTTAGATCTTTTATGTCACCCCTTCTTTTTGGTGGAATTTAAACCTTCTAAGATCCTCAGTGTTTTGGAACACTCACTGCCGGTCCTCAGTATTTTAGAGCTCGGTTATTGTAGATCATAAATATTTTAGACCTTCCCTTGTTAGTCTTTCTGTTAAGGCTCATCCCTTGTTGGCTACTCAGTATTTCGAGTTCATTTCTTGACGGATCCTCAGAATCTTAGAGCTTAGGCCTAATTCTTGTTGATCATTATGTTTAAACTTCTCTTGTTGGGTCCTAAGTATTTTAGAACTTATTTCTGGCCAGATATATAGTAAATGGACAGCTCTCTCTCTCTCTCTCTCTCTCTCTCTCTCTCTCTCTCTCTCTCTCTCTCTCTCTCTCTGCAGAAGATTACTGTCAATTTTGACGCGGAATTGAGTTGATGTGAGATCATTGCAAATATTGAAGAAGTCTCCGGTTGTGTCGTTATATTGTAAAGGAAAAGTCCTGAACAGTCACTAATGACTGCAACCAAGTCCTCTCGTATTTTTTGTGCCTTTTTGTTTTGGAAAAAAAAAAAACTTCATGATGCTTCAGGGGTTCGTCACGGATCGTCAGTGTCGAAGCGGTCTGTTGTTGGTGTCATGTACGTGTGTCAGGTAGCTGGTGTTATAAAGAGACTGGGACATACACACATACATATATATATAATTATATATATATAATTATATATATATATATATATATATATATGTGTGTGTGTGTGTGTGTGTGTGTGTGTGGTGTGTATCAGCTACATGTAACCAACCTTATTTGAATAAAAGAATTTATATACTTGAACTTTTAACTGTTTTAGTGTATAATATCGTCAAAAGTAATAAACAGTTGAAAATAATCTTACCTTCAGCATCTGCCAGTAGCCTATTAAGTTAATTTCTTGGTATCCACCTGTATGAATGCGTCCCGTGAAGAGTTATAAACTTACTTTGATAGTCGTAGCTGAGTTGCAATGCACCTTTTCATTATACATCTTGGCAACTCGTTAAGTGTTGTAATGATGTCGTGATTGTTCTTATAGTTTCATGTCAGATCGTAATCTTAATGCACCATTACTACTTTAATTAACACAAGTTTCCTTGTATTTTAATAATTTACTTATTTTGGCATTTATTTATCAATTTGTTAAATTACTTTTCTATTTTTTAATAAGTTATCTCTTCTTTCTGTGTTTCACTTTGCCTTCTGTCACCTCTTTCTAATGAACACAATATCCTTTGGAAGCTTGAATTACAAGTCAGTGGCTCCCTGTTGTAGTGTTTATCTCCTGGGTAATAAGAATGATAATATGCTCTTGAAGTTTGAATTCCAAGTCAGTGGCCACTTTGGGCTTGTTCATATGGATTCGGTTCATCTTCTGAATAATCAGTAACAATAAAATCCGAGTGGATCTTGTTTGCCCTCCCCCAGGTGACAGTACCGGAGACGTGACACAACCACCCACCCCCTACAAACTGGTTTGTCAGCCCCGGGTGGGACGGGGTAGACAGGGGAACAGGAGGGTAGGGGAGACATGCACATTTCTCCTGCAGACCTGTTTGTCCGCTGGGAGTGGGGCGAGGTAGGTAGAGGATCGGAAGGGTAGGGGAAACAGCAGCGCCGGGTTCCCGCTGGCTAACAAGCTCAAAATAATGATAATAATCGCGGAATATCGTACTGGCGTCGTACAAGCGTCGTATATATCGTCATACAATCGTGGCCATTACGCAAGTTTTTCACTGGGCTAGAGATGTTGTAGTTAGATCCTGAGGATTTCCGGCAGCGAACAAATTGCAAGGCAGGTGGGAGGAGCCCGTCCCTTACCTAAATTTCACGATGTCCGAACGACGAGGAATTTGAGGATGGTGCCTGGTTAAATTTCAACTCGGTAAAACAGTTCTATTCCCGTCTCGTCCAGGAGGTGTTCATTACGGGTGATTTATAGCTCGAGCGGCACCTGCCATTTATCCATTTAGCAAATTACAATCCAAGTAATTACGCTATCGCCATTCATATTTCGTTCCCCCGAGTTATAGAAATACGTCGCTATTTCCGCTCGGTCGTCAGACGGACGAGCATTAGAGTAATTATGTGTAATGAAATATCTCTCATTTTCTTCCGTCCGCTGTGTAATTATGATCTAGTTTTATTCCTTTCTTGGATGCCCTCAGAGAGAGGGTCTTCCAAATGTGCATTAGTCTTTCAGGTTATTCTAGGGTGTCGATAGTATAGCGTTTTATTTAAAACACACACACACACACACACACACACAGGTAACGTAGTAAAGAGTCAGTATTATTGGTGCCCTTTTTTTATGAGGTTTAGCAGAGAGAGAGAGAGAGAGAGAGAGAGAGTAAAATTGTCAATATTATTGTTTCTCTTTTTTTCATAAGATTGTGTACACACACACACACACACACAGAGATAATCTAGCAAATGGTCAGTATTATTGGTGCCCCTTTTCTTATAAGGTTGTAGAGAGAGAGAGAGCCAAGCAAATGGTCAGTTGTCAGACAGGGATTAAATACAGCTACGTATATCGTGGTAGCTATGTTCACTGCTTATTCCCACGCTATATGTAAGTACCTTTGTAAGTGTTAAATGCTTAAGGGATGGAATAAATACTGAAAAAAAATGCGATTTGATAATTGGCTCATTTTAACTTCAACGGAGTCTAGTGAACGAAATTGAAAAGTGTTCTTTAATTTTAACCAGTAAAATCACTTTCTCTCTCTCTCTCTCTCTCTCTCTCTCTCTCTCTCTCTCTCTCTCTTCTCTCTCTCTTCTCTCTCTCTCTCTCTCTCTCTCTCTCTCTCTCCTCTCGTGCTTTGTGTATATGATTACGGCGAGGGTGGTGGTAGTAGTAGGTTGAGTGGTACCTGATTGCAATGGCTGTAGCAACATGATGAAGTTGTCGGTATTGAGCCGTTGTTTGTAAAGAAAACAAAAGCCCTTTTTTTCCAATTTGTTCCCGATGAAACCCTGCCGCCTGCCTGTAATCGCCCTGTAGGTGTAGCGCCAGCCAGTATTCATTCAGCAGGTAGCAGGTAGGACGCTCGGAGGCTAGGAAAGGGAATGGTTAATTCGAGAAATCATTTCACCGACTTGAGTAATCATTTACTTCTTAGGGAAATAGAAAACTCTCCCTCCAGCTGGAACTTAGCAAGGAATGCAGATGATTACTGTTGCTTGTTTATGCCGTTTTTGTTTTGTATTGTCAAGAAAATTCATATTCGCCCTCTTGAGATCAATGAGGTTTTCTGATAGGCTTTGGATTAGGCCTATGTTAGTGTTTTCTTTGTAAGAGATTCTGTGACCTGTAGGTTTTTCCTATCCCATGTGTGATGCGGATAGCTTTTTTTTTTTTTTTTTTTTTTTTTTTTTAATTGGAAAACACGGGATTGATATTAATTGGAATTTGATTTACATTTTTGTGTAGAATCAATATTTTTTCTCTTGACACTGGTTTATGGTGTTTGCTCAACTCCATCGAAATTTTATTTTAGTGTTTCTAAACCCATGTCTGATGTATGCTATTAATGTTTTGTGTACATTGTAAATGTTAGACTCGGTGAGTTATAGTAGTAACAAAATCATCAATATTTCTAACGATTTCTCTGAATTTCCGTTGCACTAGATGGGGAGAATCTTGAGGAAAGGGATTAGGTTACAAGCTTAAGTCTTATCAATTTTTGTTGCCTCCATAAGCACACTGGTAGTGCATTCTTATCTCGAAAGACTTGAACAAACGAACTCCCCCGCCCCTCTTTTTTTCTCCTCTAAGTTCATCATAGATTCTTTGTGTGCATAACAACAGTCTATGTGTAGTGAACTCCACGATTGAACATGTTTTCCAGCCTGTTGCCAGCCTCTTTCCACCTTGTACTAACCTCCCTCCAGCCTGGTGCTAGCCTCTTTCCACCTTGTACTAACCTCCTTACAGCCTGGTGCTGCCTCCACTTGTATCCTACCTCCTCCACCTGTACTAACCTCCCCTCCGCCTGGTCTAGCCTCTTTACCAACCTTGTACAACCAGCTTCCAGCCTGGTGCTAGCCTCTTTCCACCTTGTACTAACCTCCTTCCAGCCTGGTGCTAGCCTCTTTCCACCTTGTACTAACCTCCTTCCAGCCTGGTGCTAGCCTCTTTCCACCTTGTACTAACCTCCCTCCAGCCTGGTGCTAGCCTCTTTCCACCTTGTACTAACCTCCCTCCAGCCTGTTGCTAGCCTCTTTCCACCTTGTACTAACCTCCTTCCAGCCTGGTGCTACTCTTTCCCACCTTGTACTAACCTCCTCCAGCTGTTTGCTAGCTTCTTCCCTTTGTACTAACCTCCCTCCAGCCTGTTGCTAGCCTCTTTCCACCTTGTACTAAAACCTTCCCCAGCCTTTTGCTAGCCTCTTTCACCTTGTACTAAACCTCCCTGCCAGCCTGGTGCTAGCCTCTTTCCACCTTGTACTAGCCTCCCTCCAGTCTGTTGCTAGCCTCTTTCCACCTTGTACTAACCTCCCTCCAGCCTGTTGCTAGCCTCTTTCCACCTTGTACTAACCTCCCTCCAGCCTGTTGCTAGCCTTTTTCCAACTTGTACTAACCTCCCTCCAGTCTGTTGCTAGCCTCTTTCCACCTTGTACTAGCCTCCCTCCAGTCTGTTGCTAGCCTATTTTTTTTTTTTTTTTTTTTTCCACCTTGTACTAACCTCCCCTAGCCTGTGTAGCCTACCTACCACTCAGCCTTTGTACTAGCCTCCCTCCAGTCTGTTGCTAGCCTTTTTCCAACTTGTACTAACCTCCCTCCAGCCTGGTGCTAGCCTCTTTCCAATCTGTACTAGCCTCCCTCCAGTCTGGTGCTAACCTTTACACCTTGTACCAGCCTCCCTCGCCCAGCTTGTTGCTAGTCTCTTTCCAACCTGTACTTAGCCTACCTCCAGCTTCGTGCTAGCCTCTTTTCACCTTGTACTAGTCTCCCTCCTCAAGCTTGGTGCAAGCCTCCCGCGCCGAAGGTGTCATTTTCGTGTACTTGTTTTCGTATTACTTAATAAATTTCCAAAATGCATTACCTTTTTTTTTAATCAGTATTGTGTATACATCTGGATCACGCATATTATATCATTAATTTTGGGAAGAACACGTTATGATGTGTTGTAATCTATTGATGTAGTCCTAGTGTAACGTTTCAACTTTGCTCCGTTCGTAGTGATCAATCTTTTTAAAATGTCCTTTTTAACTTCATCTATAACTTCGATTAAAACCATCCCTATGTTTACGTCTCTCTCTCTCTCTCTCTCTCTCTCTCTTCTGGAACTGTGTACTAGAATTTATAAACTACCTCTTTTTCCTATTGCCCTGGAAGTCATGTAGAACGTTCCTCATCTCGCGTCCCATATTTCAGGCAGAGGAATGGGAATGGATTATTCCTATGTGCTGTAGTTTTTTGTTCTGTTCATAGCAAGAAAAAAAAAATTCTTTCGATTCATAGACCTTTAAAATCTTTACTTGTTTGAGGATGCAAGTATGTCATCTTTATAAAGAGGTTCAAGTTTGAATTCGTTCTGGTTCAACTGGTATGATAAATCAATATCAATCGAAGAACTCGGTTCGTATTGTTTTGAAATGAATAAAAACCTTACTTCCTGGTAGGCCATTCAGCATTGAACAATGATTCGTTTCAGGAAATATTATTATTATTATTATTATTATTATTATTATTATTATTAGTCTGTTAATTACATTTTTCTCTTTTTGGTAAGCGATTTCCTCTTTTTGTATTTCCTATTACCTTCTATCACTTCTTTCTAATGAACACCATATTCTTTGGAAGCTTGAATTTCAAGTCAGTGACCCATTTTTGTTTTTTCTATGCGAATGGGGTTCATCAGTTGAATAATAATAATAGTAATAATAATAATAATAATAATAATAATAATAATAATAATAATAATAATGTTATTATTATTATTATTATATTATTATTCATTATTATTATTATTATTATTATTATCAGAAATAGTGGCTGCAAAGCGGAGTTTTCATAAAAATTTGTTTTTCTGGTAATTCCCTTCTCTAGCGGGAAAAAGGTCGCTAAATAATTGTCCTGTCTGTAATTCAAATTTGAACTGATACAGCCATCATTTTTAATGAGACATGAATACGATAGGGTCTCGTTCCTGAATATATTTTTATTATTTCAATAAAAGGTTTAATGCGTGTCTGTGTACCAATATCATTTGAGTAAAAATGACTGCAGAAGTACCACTGTTCCTGGTTACCATTGTCATATTGACACACTGGGAGTATCCTGAAAAATATACGCAACGGTGATATGTCCCCTTTGGTGACTTTATCAATTGAAAATTTCTTATCATAGTCCTTTACTGGTAAATCTTGCGTAGACATCACTTTGTCATTGTGGTACATTTCAGATTTTGTAAGTTGCCGAACTTTATTAGCTGTACCCTAGGATAGGGCCCCAGTAGTCTCATTAAAACATTAGTAGATTATAATTAAGAAATAGATGAAGTAAAAGCTAAACCGAAATTTTTATTCAACTCCAAGGAAAGAAATTTTGAATTAGCTGGTGATAAATTTCAGTACAGTTTTTACTGTCAGCTTATGGACTTGTCAATAGAACCATTTATTCATAGATTTTTATTGAGGATTTTCTCTTATGTCATATGTGGAAATGTTGCTGAAGTTTATTTTTTTACATTCTCAGGAATGTTATATGCAGAAACTTTGAAATTCAGTCATCACAAACATTAACGGTAATGCCGTTTATGAAAAAGTTTATTTTGTATTAATTGGCCAACAGAATTTGGCGTTGTTTTGATTTCAGCTCATTCACATAATTCTTGGTCATGTAATTTGTTTCCAGTGTTATGATACTGATTGGAGTTGCGCACTGTACGTGATAGTATGTATACCTTGCATTCATATGACAGAGTTTTGCAACAGAACGGTAATGAAACTCGGTTAAATAACACTCATCATAAATATGTCTTTTATCGGCTTTCTGATTATGCCCCAGCCTAGAGAATTAACGATGCAAAAATAACAAATGCAGTAGACCATGAAAAGGCGCTAAAAAGTTTTAGATATAAATGATATCTGATACAATCTCCTCCTCCTCTTTGGGGAATTATAACCATTTTTAATCTGATGGTCTTCCAACATAATCTGTATGACCATAGGACTTGCATTCAGGAACCCTGATATTGGAAATTCATTTTGACTTTGGTTGTGGATGGGGCAATATTGCTGTGTAATTTAATTCTTCAAAGAATAACTTTCATAGCTTTAAAATATATAGTTATAGCTACCACACCTTTTCATACGATTTCGAACTCGTGATAAATGAAGTTCAAAAGCAAATTATTATTATTATTATTATTATTATTATTATTATTATTATTATTATTATTATTATTATTATTATTATTATTATTATTATATTCAGAAGATGAACCTATTCATATGGAACAAGCACACTACAAGGTCCATTGACATGAAATTCAGACTTCCAAAGAATATGGTGTTCATTAGAAAGAAGTAACAGGAGGTAATGGGAAATACTGAAAGAAGAAATTACTTAATTAAACTTACGAATTATTGAATTAATGGATAATAATCTAAATTATCAAGATATAAGGATAACTGTGCCAAATATGTACTAAATACCATTTACGTATTTAGTACACATTCAGTACAATTATCCATGTATTTTGAGAATTTACTCATATTTTTATTTATGCGTTTATCAATTTGTTAATATACATATTTTTTTAAGTGATCTCTTCTTTCTGTATTCCCCATTACCTTTTGTTACATCTTTCTAATGAAGAACAATATATTCTTTGGAGGCTTGAATATCATTTCAATGTCCCCTGTGGCGGGCTTGTTCCGTATGAGTAGAGTTCATCTACTGAATAATAATAACAAAATTAGTGCAGGAATAATCAAGGTTCAAAACGCGGGAAAGAAAAAGTGAGGAGAATTCTAGGAAATAAAACCAATTAAGTTTTCTGAGTCGTTATCAGAAGTCAGTTATTGCCCGACATGCAAGTGGTTCTCACGTTTCGTGTTGAAGAATTCAGATATACTAATTGGATGTCACGGGCTGTGCGCTTCTGGCGTAAGCGTTTCCATTAAGTGCCTTTGGGACTATTGGTCAAAGGTAATTTTGTTGATTTATTGCTTTGCATTTGGTTGCCAATGGCGTTCCCCAGTAATGGAACGTGGAGGGTTATTGTTGTTATAATTATTACTAAACAAAATTATAAACAATAAAATTATGTTGACCTCGTTGGTAATTTTTTGTGTTGTTGTTGTTGTTGCTCTTGTTCTTCCCATAATACTAAAGGAATTTGTATTGGTATTATTAGTGCCTTTGGGGAGTGTTTTATGATGATGATGATGATTATTATTATTAGTATTAATACTAAAGGTTTTTTATTGCTATTATTGGTGTCTTTAGGGAGGTGTTTATTATTATTGATACTAAAGGATGATTTTATTGTTACTATTGGTGCCTTTTGTAATTTGAAAAAAAAGAGCTAATATATTCTGCATTGCTCATAATTCAGAAATCCGAACAAATTTTTTTCTGAAATTGATTTTAAGCGTTTCTAGAAAGATTTATTTTACATTGTATTACTGCATTCTTATTAAATTTACCTTTATATATATATATTGTATGATCTTTTTATAAAGATTTATTTTGCAGTTTATTCCAGTAACCATGATCAGGGTATCCTATTTATTTATAAGATAAATTTATAAACCTTTTTTTAGTTTTCTGTAAAAGAACTTTTACTGTCCGCCCTCAGATCCTAAAAACTACTGAGGCTAGAGGGCTGCAAATTGGTGTGGTAATCGTCCACTCTCCAATAATCAAACATACCAAATTGCAGCCCTCTACCCTCGGTAGTTTCTTTGATTTTATTTAAGGTTATAGTTAGCCATGATCGTGCATCTGTCACTGGAACAACACAGGCCACCACGACTGGCTGAGAGTTTCATACAGCATATCTTCGGCGCATCTTTCACTTGTGTTCCTTTACCTTCCAGTGTTGTCGTTGAATTTAACCTATTTTTTGTATATATTAAATTCTACCACATATTTTCTTTAGCCTTCTTTACCTCCCCTAGAGCTGGGTCTCGGGAAAGAAGCCTCGTCGGCAATCTTTCCCCAAACAGCAGGATATTTTGCGGCGGGAGGAACGAAGCATGCAGATGTTAAGTTTCCCAGGTTGTATTTTTATGTGTCGTTAGAATAGTCTCCTCTCCAACGTGGTGGTGGTGGCTCCAGTCAGATCCCGTTCTTTTCCTCTTGTCTCGCTTTGGTTTTTTTTATTTAGTTTTTTTTTTCGTTTTCTTTTTTATTTTTTTTTCTCAAGATGTCGGTCTGCCTTTATTTTTGACCTGTCCGAGGTCTTGTCTTTGGGAATCTTCTCCATTTAAAGTGGCCTTGTACTTTTTTTGGAGCAGTCTCTCTCTCTCTCTCTCTCTCTCTCTCTTCCTTCCCGTTATTATTTTAAATCGCCTTTTTTATTTTCATTCTTGGTAACAATTTTTATCTCTCTCTCTCTCTCTCTCTCTCTCTCTCTCTCTCTCTCTATATATATATATATATATATATATCCTTGACGTTATTATTTTAAAGCGCCTTTTTATTTTCATTCTTGGTAAAAAAAATTTTCTCTCTCTCTCTCTCTCTCTCTCTCTCTCTCTCTCTTCTCTCTCTCTCTGTATCCTTGACGTTATTATTTTAAAGTGCCACTTTTCACCAAGTTCCCTCTCCAAGGCACCTTATTTCAGCGCCTAATATCTTCGGGGTAGGGGTACGGGAAGGAGGAGGAGTCATCGGTGCCACAATGCCTTCCGCCCTTCAAGGAGCACATGTTTTCTTGATTAAATTGCCAGTCCCCCTTCATCCTGAAGAACCCGGTTCCCCGCCCCTAGCCCTCCTGCCCTCCTCCCCTTAGGGATGGGTGGGAGCCTGGTAAGGGCGACTCCCTGCAACCCTCTGAAGCGTTAGGTCTCAGCAAACAATGGTACTATTTATCATAGGAAACCCGCTTACAGTTAGTCATGGAAACGCTCGTGAAATATAGCTCCAATCTCGCCTGGGTGTGGAAGTGGGTAGAGGCAGCTAGGACCCTTTTACTGAGAGAGAGAGAGAGAGAGAGAGAGAGAGAGAGAGAGAGAGAGATGGTTGGTTAGGGTGGAGACGAAAAGAACAGACCAGCGGGATGATGATAAGTATTAGGGTGGAGAGAAAGAGAGAGGAATTGAATGATGTATAGGGTAGAGGGTAAAGGAATGCTGCATGTTGCATGATACTTGAGCTTAAAAATGCGAAGGGGAAATGGCAACAGTTTAGATGACTAATAGTAAAGAGGCTCGTATATATATATATATATATATATATATATATATATATATATATATATATATATATATATATATAATATATATATATGTGTGTGTGTGTGTGTGTGTGTGTGTGTGTGTGTGTTGTGGTGTGTGTAGATATATTTGTGTTTGTTTTATTTGCTATACGAGTACATTTTCTTTTTACCTTGGAAAAGGTATCGCAAAAAACCGGGGTAACCTCTCAGTACATAACAAGTTCTTTGGAATGAGGATGCTAGCCCCACACTTTCATTTTTCTTAATCCATTTTGATCTGTCACCGTCGACTAACACTAACTGGCAGGTGCTTATTTCACCTCTCAAGTCAGCAGACACACAATGGCTTCCCATTAAAAAAAAAAAAAAAAAAAAAAAAAAAAAAAAAAAAAAAAAAAAAAAAAAAAAAAAAAAAAAAAAAAAAAAAAAAAAAAAAAGCAGATGTCTCCAGGTGAAAAGACAAGTTACTTTCACATTTATCCTACTTCTGAATATAGACTGAAATTTGCATACTAGTCCTTCAGATCTATGGGATATTTTTTTTTCGGTACGTATTTCTTAGCGGGGCAGTGTATTTTCTTGTTTTTAATTTAAGTATTGTATTTTTTCATAAGCTATACTTCAAGTTATTGTCACTGGTGATGCTTATTTTTCGTTAGTTTAGAATTAATTAGCATTTTTATGCCAGTTGGTTTAGAATTAATTAGCATGTTTATGCGAGTGACGGATTTTGCTTTTGAAATTCTTCGTAATAATTCCCATCATAAGATTTCATTTGCAATGCTCATGGACGCAAGAAGTTTTCATATGCATGAGGTGAATTTACTTGTTACGCCTGTTTAATAAAGCTTATCTGCCGATCGTGGGAAAGAAAAGATAGGATTAGAATATTAAATGCATTTGTGTTGAAATCAGTCATCTGAGCAAAGGAAGAGAAAAGTCTTACAAAATTAACTGATGTCATTACGACGGGCAGCAATCTTGATGGAGCTCGCGACTGTAAATGGACGTATATTTACAATATATTCTTTAATTAAAAGCCCAAGTAGAGTAAAAAGTATTTATTCTCAGAGTTATAAATGATAAGGAGGGACTTGCAAATACTACGTACGAGTAGGACTGGTGAGGAATACGGAGTAGTAGCTGATATTCTCTCCTTATCATTTTTAACTTTGTGCATAAATATTTTTAACTCTACTGTTCCTTTTAATTCCTTTCATTACTTTTTACCCTTCGTACTCTAATTGTCATGTTCCTAGATTTCACATCACAACACCTAGTCATGTAACTCTCCATCATCCCTGAGCAAGCAAAGATAAAATAAAGAAAAAAACAGAAATGTCATTAAGACAGACAGTCTTGATGCAGTTCGCGACTGGAAATGAATTAATCACACATATTTTTTTATGACATACGTGCACATGATTTTTAGCCTTCGTTATTGTAATTTACCCTTCGTATTCCAATTGTGAAGTTCCTAGCTATCACATTACAACACCCAGTGTTCTAATTCGCCATTCCTGAGAAGATGGGAAAAAGTCATTACGAAAGGCAGCTGTAAAGTAATGTGTATTGCAAATTTTTTTTATTTCTTTATTTTATATGTTCTTGACTTTCGTATTCTAATTGTAATAGCGCCAACTATCACATCACAATCTTCTAATTCTCCATCGTCCTTGATTTTGATGCATTGATGCAGGTTGCGATTGTAAATTAAGTCATATTACAATTTTTTGTATTCCACTCGTATATATGATTTTATCCTCTGTATTGTAATTGAAATGTTCCTAACTATCACATCACATCACAACATCCAATCTTCTGTTTCTGTCATCCTTCATTTTTCGTTACGGCGCCGATAGGCATCCGCGGTAATAGAGCTCGTGCTTGGGCCTGCGTACCAAAAATTCTTCCATCCACGGCGTAGGCTAATGCAATTTGTGTCAGCAATTGAACCATATTGCTCTTTTATTAGAGTTCGCTAACTCTTCGCGAGAGAGAGAGAGAGAGAGAGAGAGAGAGAGAGAGAGAGAGAGAGAGAGAGAGAGAGAGAGAGAGAGAGAGAGAGAGGTGTAATGAAATAACTGGGGGAAATCTCAATATTTATTTTTCGTTAGTATTCATGAAATCGCCAAGTGTGTACACGTATTTCACAGAAGAATGATGAGGTATAATCGCCCCGTTTCCGTCTTTATTTTTAACTTTTATCTCCTGATGAGCTATTGTTTTAGCTCTCTCGAGTTGTTTATTATTTATTTGTGATTTATTTAATCTCTGTTCAAGATGTTTTTGTTTCTTGATATTAACGTGTGTTCCCCTATAGATTTTGTATTTTCTTTTGTTTTTATCCTTGTTAACCAAGTATTATTCCAATGGTTATATGTATAATATTATATATATATATAGATATATATATATATATATATATATATATATATATATGTATATGTATACTATATATATGTATATATATATATATATATATGTGTGTGTGTGTGTGTGTGTGCGCGTGTATGTGTATGCATAAAAGTCGTTGGAAATTTTTATACAGGATTTGGATTTGTAGTTGTGCTTCTTCAAATTCTGATTTTAACTGTTTTGTTACTCTCTGTTACATTGAAATTATTTCCAAGATTGGTAAAATTTGCTCTTAGACATTGATATCATTATAACTCTTATTAATATTGCTGTTCATTGTAAGAATGAAATTGTATCTTTTATTATGCTTTTATTAATATTACTATTCATTGCAATAATGAAAGTGTACCTGATATACTTTCATTAATATTACTGTTCATTCAAAGAGTGAAAGTGTACCTGTTGTTATAATTTTATTAATGTTACTATTCTTATTATTACTAAATATTACTATTCATAGTAAGAATGCAAGTTTACATGTTTTAATTTTGTTAATATTATTATTCATTGTAAGGAAGAAATTGTACATGTTATACTTTTATTAATATTATGAATTGTAAGAGTGAAAGTGTACCTGTTATACTTTTATCAATAATATTATCATTATAAGAATGACAGTGTACCTGTTTTATACTTTTGTTAATATTAGTATTCATTGTAAGAATGAAAGTGTGCCTGCAATACTTTAATAATATTACTATTCATTGTAAGAATGAAAGCCAACCTGTTATACTTTTATTAATACTACTATTCATTGTAAGAATGAAAGTGTACCTTTTAACATACCTTTATTAATATTATGAATCATTGTAAGAACGCAAGTGTACCTGTTATACTTTTATTAATACTACTATTCATTGTAATGAAAGTACCTTTAACATACCTATTATACGAATCATTGTAAGAACGCAAGTGTACCTGTTATTCTTTATTAATATTACTGCTCATTATAAGAACGCAAGTGTACCTGTTATACTTTTATTAATATTACTGTTCATTATGGGAATGAAAGTGTGCCTGTTATACATTTATTAATATTTCTGTTCATGATGAGAATGAAAGATTGCCTGTTAGTATCGTAGGTTTTTTGAGTCAGGGAGTACTTCCTTGCACATTTCGCTGACGATGCAATTAGCCAGCGTCCGCTGCGCTGGGCCATTTAAAGGAGATGCCTTTTTAACACTCCTTGCTCGCTGGATTTTGACCCGGGTGGTCCTGCATCCAGAATCAGGCGGTGTTGTGACAGGCGTTCTCGTTTTCAAAGATTTAAAGCGGCCGCGATATAGTACTGTAGCTTTAGGAATTCACTACTACCCCCTTCTCCACCCTCACCCCCCCCCCCCCCCCCCCCCATCCGTGGGTGCTTATGGTACGTACTTATGGGGTCGAACCCTTTCCCTTGATCGGTCTGGCGTTTGATGTCTGTTAGATGTACTTTCTTCTTTCCGTTATTTATTTGTTTATTTACTTATTTGCTTATTTGTTTTGGTATTGATTTATTTATTCATTCATTCATTCGTATATATGTTTTGAGAATATTGAGAAAGTTGCCATCGGTCATTATTTCCTTGGGCTTTGTCGTGGTAGTCTTCTCTCTCTCTCTCTCTCTCTCTCTCTCATAGTTTTTTCTCTCATTTGCTCTTGTATGTGCACGTAATCTTACTGAATACTTTATATTTACTCTGCAATGCGTGTAGTCTGATGTCTTTTACAACCATATTTCCAATAGCTCTGCTTTATTCATATATATATAAATATATATAATATATATATATATATAGATATATATATATATATATATATATATATATATATATATAATATATATATATATATATAATAATTATCGCTTCCGAATATTGAGTAGTTACATGCGCCGAAACGAATATTGACAAGTAATTTTTACAACGTAATTAACGAAATTGATGTATACGTCTCTGTATTTCCTATCACTATACCTTCTGTTATGTCTTTCAAATGAACACCTTATCCTTGGAAGCTTTCTTTTCAAGTCGAAAGGGCCCTTGGGGCTTGTTCCATAGGAAAAAGGTTCATCTTCAGAATTACAAATATGAACAAAGTAACGTAAGTATAAATGACCCAGTTGTGCTATTTATTTAACCTGTAATTATCATAGTCGTCTTAATTCTTCCCTTTCCAACAACTATATACTTATGAATCTCTTCTATTTCATTCTGTTATTTTTGTTCATGTGTAGGCTATAGTCTCTCGGTTATATGTCCCGTAACGGGATAGTGCCTTCAGTGCACCTCATGCGGTGTATTGTAGGCATTACTAAAGGTTCTTTGCATCTTGCCTTCGGTCCCTAGCTACAACCCCTTTCGTTCCCTCTACTGTACCTCATTTCACATTCTCTTTCTTCCATCTTACTTTCCGCCCTTTCCTAACAGTTGATTCATAGTGCAGCTGCGACGTTTTCCTCCTGGTACACCTTTCAAACCTTTTTACTCTCAGTTCCCTTTCAGAGCTGAATGACCTCATGAGTCCCAGTGCTTGGACTTTGGCCTAAATTCTATATTCAATTCAGTTTTGTTATATGCCTTTGCAATAACTTGAAACGTTAATTTTTTTTTTTTATGCAACTTGATTGGCAGGCTGAACTCCCAACCATCTGAGACGGTTGAATAGCGAACTTGGTCCCTCACCCTTTGGATAATACGCTTTGCTTAGTAAGGCTGTACTGAGTGCTTCTATTGCTTAGTAAGGCTGTACTGAGTGCTTCTATTGCTTAGTAAGGCTGTACTGAGTGCTTCTATTGCTTAGTAAGGCATATATATATTTATATATATATATATATATATATATATATATTATATTCATTTGTACATATTAGTATATATATTTATATATATACATATATATAAATATATTTGCTTGTGAGAGTAATATAAGCTGCGTCCACAGGTCTCTAGTATATATTTCAGTGCCCTGCGGACATAAAATAAAGCACGAATATCACAAAAATTGCCTGAAATATTTGAAATATTTTGTAACTTTATTCATAGAGATTTTACAAACATTGGCCGTCCCTAGCTTCAGCTGTCTCATACCGCTGGGAGAATGCATTCCGATTTTTATTTGTACTGTTTCCTCTCGCCAAATTGAGCGATATGGCTCGCACGCACATACACATACCACCACAAAGAGAGAGAGAGAGAGAGAGGTTGGAGGGTTAAATACGTGGGTTTCAGTGATAGAAAAAAATGGAAAATAGCAAGGAGAGCAAATATTAAAAAAAAAAAAAGAATTATTATTATTATTATTATTATTATTGTTATTAAAATTGAAGCTTCCAAGGGATAGGGTGTTCATTAGAAAGAAGTGTCAAGGTAATGGGAAATACAGGAAGGAGAGATAACTTATTGAATAAAAAAACAATTAACAAATCAAGAAATAAGTAGATAAAAATGCGAGTACATTATTTCAATTCAAGGTGAATTGTATAAAAATTCATGCTTGTGGTTATCTGTGTGAAAGGGACTTTTAAATCTAAATTTCAGTAAGCGAATCGATACATCTTTTACAAAAATACGTCCGAATACGGCATCCGTTTCCTGAATGGAGAGACGCCATATAAACGAAGCCCAGGAAGAAAACCTTTTGAGTTGTTGCCTCATTGAATGGCAAATCCTCGGAAGAGGAAGATGAATGAATGGACGAGAGAGGAGAAATCCGGTCTACCGACGGCGGAAGGAGATGTAAATAAGGAGGAGCGGGATGGAGAGAGATAAATACGCATGGAACGGCGAGAGAACGTTGAGTGACATATGTTGATGAACCTGTTATCTGGGACCGCTGCCGGAAAAGCGCTCCGCTCCGTTCAGTCGACTTCGCGTGTGCGTGTGTGGATCGGAGCCCCACTTGGTGGTCTTGGTTGGTCTCACTTTCAGCTGAGAGACGCTGTAACGGGGTTCGTTTGCTTTTTAGTCTGGTTGGGGGAGGGGGAGGGGGAGGAGGGTGGGATGTAGGGGTGAGGAGCGTTGCAGACAGGTGGGGATGGCTTGGTTATAGACGTTGAAGGAGGTACGCTGATTAACAAGATGCGGGAATTGGAATATCAAGAATGCGTTTCTGTTTCTTAAAGATGGATGCTTAAAATTTTTTTAAATTTCAAGGTTAGTTGTTTTCTCTCTCTCTCTCTCTCTCTCTCTCATATATATATATATATATATATATATATATATATATATATATATATATATATATATATGTATATATATATATATATATATATATATATATATATATGTATATATATATATATATATATAGTATATAATATATATATATATATATATATATATATATATATATATATATATATATATATATATATATATATTATATATATATATATATATATATATATATATATATATATCTTAATGTAAGGAGTGTAAGGAGTCAGGAGTCAATCCACATTAATGGTAAGAGGACACACAGATGTACAAGTTGTCTTCATTCCAACGTTTCGTAATTGTCCACTTAATTATAACATCAGGGCTTTTAGAATAAAGACATAGAACTCCTTGTGAAATTGTAAAAGCTAAAACTAAAAATTAAGAATTGAAAAAAACTGAAAATTACTCTTACAAAATTTAGGAAATATGCACAACATTATAATGAAAGGAATGAAATTATAAAAGTATATACATTAAAATGAAAGGTAACGGAACATACAGGAGAATAATATTTAAAGTAGCAGTGAACAGAGTTACAGCGCACAAGATTAAGGATTGACTTAGAGGAGTGAAAGCATTAAACTAAAAGTAAACATAAATAAACAATACACGTCAAGACAAATACAGAGGGGAGGAGGACGTATGTGTACTTAACGAAGGAACAAGTTGTTTAATAAAGTGATTCCAGAATAACAAGGTCAGGAGGGTTGGTGGTATGGCCTAAAACGCAGAGGTATTTATTATCGATGTTTTTTCAGATTATGGAGTGGTTTGTAATATTTCTAATATTTATTTTTAATGTGTTTGTGTCCTTTTCCCTTTAATGATATATGTATGTGTGTGTACACATACATATGAATTTTTTTTTTTATAACATCACTGTGATTCGTATACACGCATTAAGCTACAAATGTCCTTTAATATCCAGTTCGCTCTACCTCAGAATGGGAAATTTTAGTTGATGATAATTTCGTCTTATTGTGGATTCGAACCAGCGAACAGAGGAGATATCATATATAAAATATACCAGTTCCGAGGTGGAGCGAATTGGAAATTAAAGGACATTTGTAGCTAAATGCACAAAACTTTGGTCACCACTGTACGATGGTAAGAATGATGCAATCTCTCTTCAGCTCGAAAATTCAAATTTCCACATTCCTTCAGAGGGTACGGCTATTTTATCACAATCTAATTCAGACCCAGTATACTCGAAAAGAGGGCAGGTTATCTGTTCATCTATTCAGCCTAATCTTCAAAAGACTTTCTACCGAGCGGCGTACCTACCTCCACGTAGCTGTGAACACGAGAAGGACTAGTTAATTAATTAGAGAACACGCGGAATGGTGTAACAGCTGCACTCTATAAGGACATGGCGAGAATTGTTGATTACGGTGGCACTTGTCGAAAAGGGCCCGCGCTCTCTCTCTCTCTCTCTCTCTCTCTCTCTCATGTTTGGGTTCTGTTTTAGATTAATCTGTCGTCTGATTTTTAATTTAAAGATTTCATCACTCTGTAATTTATTGATTTCTGTAAATATTAGCATTATATATATACATAGAGAGACAGACAGACAGACAGGGAGAGACTTTTCGACAAGTGAAATTGTT
>NC_061092.1:32716104-32728604 GCF_015104395.2 Macrobrachium nipponense | reverse complement strand
TTCCATCTTACTTTCTACCCTCTCCTAACAGTTGTTTCATAGTGCAACTGCGAGATCTTCCTCATGTCACACCTTCTATACTCTCAATTTTCGTTTCACTGCTGGTTGACCTCATAGGTGCCAGCTTTTGGCCTTAGACCTAAATTTTATGTTGCCATTCCGCCGTAGAAATTCAACATTCATTAAGCAATAGGGTTCAGTGTCAGTGGTTGTTGTAAGGTGGTTCAATTTGCTGAGATGAACCTTCTATGTGTTATCGTTATTGATATTTTGTCCTTATTATTCTAATTGTAGAGTTTGCTTTGAAGCCATAAACTCCCCCCTCCCCCGCCCACGAATGTTTACATATTATTATTATTATTATTATTATTATTATTATTATTATTATTATTATTATTATTATTATTATTTTTATTATTATTTTTATTATTATTATTATTTTAGTAGAAGACCCTCTTTTAGCCAAATACTGTTAAAAAGAATGGCAGAATTAAGCGAGTTGATTTTATATATTGTTTTTTCTATTTTCCTTACAATTCGCTTCTCAGTCTCGGCGATGTTTCTGAGTAACTGAGCAATATTCATATTGGGAATTTTCAAAAAATTATAAATGCTGAACTGGATATCAGGTCCAGGTCAAGCAGGGGTGGTCGTCAGTGCCGGTATTATTCCGTAGGCGTAGTTCAGTTCGGGGCCGGGGTCGTCTTCGGTTTAAGGGCTGGTATTGGTGCTGGTATAGCTGGTATCACGTGACGTTTCGACCTTCTCGCAGGTCATCTTCGGGCGAGTCGTTTGAAGAGACTGGCAAGAAAGTCTGTGGGGCGGTATTTATAGCGGCTCGGACCTAGAGTTGCATTCTCATTGGTCGGGCCGGTCTTGGACGAAGTCGTGGATATCTGTTGTTGTTTAAGATTAAGCTGGCTTTATGCCAGCACGGGCTCTTGCTCAAAAGCAGCCCGTAGTTGGATATCTCCTCGAAGGTCTCGGGGAATCTCTCGTGCGAGCGCCACAGTAGTGTGCCTGGGGATGAACGACAGGAATTCCATCCGTAGCAGGAATCCTATCATCCCGTGGGGGCTCCTGATTATCTAGTATTGTCGGGGGTCGTTCGCTGCTCTCCGGGCGGCTGTGGGAAGGAGAAACGTTTCTTGGGTGATGTTAAAATTTGGTTTCTCCTTGCCTATATGGAGGGCTTCTAGGAGGCGCAGACGTCGGGGGTTCGTTGTCTGGTCTATTATTTCGATATTAGGAATAATATCATTTCTCTTTATCCGTTTGTTATGAGCAGTCCTGGCGTGGTTGAAGATGCTCCTTCTTGAGCGTGGCAGGAAATTCGCTTGGAGAAACGCATGGAGGTCATACCAGCACCAATACCAGCCCTTAAACCGAAGACGACCCCGGCCCCGAACTGAACTACGCCTACGGAATAATACCGGCACCGACGACGACCCCTGATTGACCTGGACCTGATATCCTGTCCTAATAAAAGATTACATTCAGCATTTATAATTTTTTGAAAATTCCCAATATGAATATTGGTCAGTTACTCAGAAACATCGCTGAGCCTGAGAAGTGAATTGTAAGGAAAATAGAAAAAACAATATATAAAATCAACTCGCTTAATTCTGCCATTCTTTTTAACAGTATTATTATTATTATTATTATTATTATTATTATTATTATTATTATTATTATTATTATTATTATTATTATTATTATTCAGAAAAAGAACCCTATTCGTATGGAACAAGCCCACAGTAGTGTGCCTGAAAACCTTCATTTTAATACCGATTTGAAGACTCAGAGGAAAAGCTTAAATTTTCATCAGGGCGAGATCATTTTTTCTTTTAATCTTATTCTTATTTTCCCCCAAAAAATGAAATGCATTATTTTTATGGGGTCAAGAACCTCCTTGATGATGAAAAGTCCCTGGTTGGCATTGATTTTTAAATTTTGTCGCTTATGAATGGTGTAAGAATAAATAAAATCCCGTTGTATTTAGGAAATATATGAAAAACGTCAAAATTTACTACAGTTTCAAGACTAACTGGGCTCCTCTTCAAGTGATTCCAGAATAATGAACAAGAAAAGGGAAGTTACAAATGTCAAGAAAGAAAGAAAGAAAAAAATATATGTATGTATCACCACACACACACACACACACACATATATATATATATATATATATTATATATATATATATATATATATATATATATATATATATATATATACTACACACACTATATATATATATATATATATATATATATATATATATATATATATATATATATATGTATATATATATATAAAGCCACCTTCGGTCATTACCACCTGCCACTATTGACAACAGTTGTAAAATATTCAACGACCTGACAGTATTGTTAAGGATGGCGGTTGAATCCTATAATAAGACGACAAACTGACAAACTTATAGTTGCCATCATTTAGGTTAAAATTAGGTAGTGCCCTAATGAGAGGTGCCTCGACTATTTTCCTTTTCTATTTATCGCAGGTTTATGCACTATCAGTACGTCTTATATATTAAGAAAAGAAAATCTTTCGTATTTTCACGTTTGGAACTATGTCAGCTTTTGTTATTTATTCTGATTAATTATCAGAAAACACTGAAGTAAGAATAAGGAAAAAATCCAAACGAAATGTGTAGTTTTTCTTGTTGACTAAATTTAAAGAAGAAAAAAATCTTCTCTTTCCTGTTTTAGTGTTGGTAAACTGTGGCTTCAGTCGGCTTCCATCTAAGATAGCTTTTGTTATTTATTCCGATGAAGTCAAAGAAAACATTGAATTAAATATGTCGTATTCCTTATTTTGGCTTCAAGAAAGAACTTTCGCTTTCCTGTTTTCATATAAGAGAGCGTTGATGACGTAGGAAGTTAAGCAAAAATGATAACGACGATAATAAAAAGAAAAAAAAGTCGTCCGGACGCTATTAGTGTCACCCAAGGCCTTTGGTGTCATCCGTATAACAGAACTTATAGCCTCGTACTTGATCCCATATGGTGGGTGCCAAGGCCCTTGTGATGACAGAGGAGGCTCCGAGAGGAGGGGGAGAAGATCGAGGAGGAAGAGGAGGAACTTGAGTAACGCCAGGAAGGGGAAGATGACGACAAGGTATCGAGTTACGCTTCGTGACGCCGATATCACGTTTACAAATATTTGTCTTCATTAGCTTTTTTTTCTGTGTATAGAAGGGCCTCGCTTCGTGGGAAAAGAAACCGTTGTTCTCTCTCTCTCTCTCTCTCTCTCTCTCTCTCTCTCTCTCTCTCGCGCTCCTCTATGAGCAAGAGCCTGTGCTGGCATACACCAGTTTAATAATAATAATCTCTCTCTCTCTCTAACATTGTCGTATTGAGTCCTTTACGATGAAATTCAAATATAGGATTAGATTATGAAAGAAATGGGACGCTTCTTTGTCATATTAAGCAGCTTTAAACGAAAGAACTCATTCAAATGTCCCTGTATCGTAGAAATTCAACTAAGCCACCTTTTCGTTATCTAGAAGTTCCATCTCTTATGTAATTTTGTTTTCAATATTTTTTCTGCGAATTTCCAGGCCTTATTATACTTGTTTTTATTTTCTCTCTCATCAGCTCAAGTCTCGGATTTGCTTTCAAGCATCAGTCGTAAGAAGCATTACTTCTTAAACTGATGATACTGAAAGGTTGTTTGTTTGTCTCTCTGGCTGCAAAACGATTGCGACTTCATGCTTGGTCGTCATCTCCTTGCGTGCAGTCTGTCATATATATATATATTTAATATATATAATATATATATTTATATAATAAATATATATATATTATATATATATATTTTATATATAATTTAAATATGTATATGTATGTATATATATATATATATATTATATTCTCATGGAAGCATCTCAATAATTACTTATTTGTTTATATACTTACATGATATGTCCCTGTATATAGTGTAGACTTCCTCCTCTCCTTCCTAGTTTTCTCTCTCTCTCTCTTGATTATCTAGAGTCGCGCGCTCTTCCATGAATATTCATCAGCCCCTGGATATTACATGAATATTCGAAATTGGACTTTGGTGGTCAAAATTCGGGACCCTTGGTTTTCTCGAATTTTGTAGCTTCAGCGGTTTTCCGTAAATAATCAGTTCGTAGAATTTTCATAGCTGTGTCAAGGTTCAGAATACGTAATCTGAGTTCAGGATTATTTCAAGGTTTTGTAAAAAAAATTTTTTTTTCTTTTTAAGAGCATTTGTTTTCTGGCTGAGGAATTTTCACTGGATTGAATGGTAATTTTAGGAAAATAAAATATTTAAGAGGAAAGAGAGGATAGGGATTACTTGAAATGACAGTTTGTAAAAGAGAAAATATGAAAGTGGGAAAAGAAGATGGGGAATACTTTAGGTGCCAATTTATGAAAAAGTAAAATATTAAAGAGGAAAAAGATCACTGGAATTACTTAAAATGACAATTTGTGAAAATACAATATTTAAAAGAAAAAAGAACATAGGAATTACTAAAAATGATAATTTGTGAAAAAGAAAATATTAAAGAGGAAAAAGATCATAGGAATTACTTAAAATGATAATTATTGAAAAAGAACATTTTAAAGAGAAAACTAACAAAGGGATTACTTAAAATGACAATTTGGGAAAAAGAAAATATCAATGAGGAAAAAGAACATAGGGATTACTTAAGATGACAATTTGTGAAAAAGAAAGTATTATAGAGGGGAAAGAAGATGGGTACAAAGTAAATTTTGGATAGAATGAAAAGATGAAAAATTGTCTTCTGAAAACACTGAAAAATATCTGTTGATTAAAAGGTAGATTTGTGATAAGATTAGTGTGCTCTCAAGTAGTAATAGAAATAAAATCCTGATTATGGTAATCAACGTCATTGAAGGTGAAGTGCCCTCCATTAACGGATCAACTTATGATATTAATATTTGGAAATTACATCCTGGTGGATTTTGGGTGAACCAGGAAATATATATATTTTTTTTAATTGGCTCATAAGAAATGCCGACTCTCTCTCTCTCTCTCTCTCTCTCTCTCTCTCTCTCTCTCTCGTAAGTAGCCATCTTGCTTGGTGAGACGTACCCGCGTGAAGTCAGATTAATCAACAGATATCACAAGTTTAACATACGACTAGAATTTGAGAAATATCTAGAAGTGTTCGTGAACTATCGGTGATAAGATTAGTGTGAAAATAGTAGGATAAAGCGTCTTCTAAGTTAGTTTATCAAGTGTAATACTATAAATCAGAACAAGATGGCAGTAAGTTCCAACTGCGGGAAGAGGTGGCGTAATTTGGCGTGTTTAGCAGATTCGCAATACGATGAGGTAGCAGGAAGGGAACTGGCATTTCTCATCTATGAAATCAGCAACAGTCCTAACCAAAAAGATACAAAAGCATTCATAGATATATTAGAAGGATATAATCCTTCAAACTGGAACAAATCTAATGAAAACATCTTGAAAATAATTGAAGAAGTTCCAAATAAAATCCAAGTGGTCAAGAGACTCATAAAGAAAATATACATAAACCAACATATTCCGACAAAGAAAATGAATAAGGTGAATCTTGTGAATATCCTAATTGATGCATTAGGAAAAAGAATGCCAAAAGCATGCAAACTGTGTAAGGTTTGGTATAGCATAGTCAATCCACAAAACCTAATCAGAAAATGTGCTGCATGCAACATTCCGACCCATCCACAGTGTGCTGAGGTAATACAAGATTTGAGAAAAGATACAAGAATTTTTTGTTCACATGTCTATCATGGATAGACAATGTTATTAAATCAAGATTGAATGTACAAATAGTTGAGGATGAAGAAGAAGAGGAAGGAAGGAAGAAGAAGAAGAAAAAAGGAAGAAGAGGAAAACGGAAGAGAAGTAAACAAAAATGAAATGACAGAAAAAAATAAGGAAAACAAAGAACAATGAGTAAAAAGTATGGATGCAGAGATACTCATTGATACTACATATGAGGCAATAAAGCAGCATACCTACGAAGAAATAAATTACGATATGACAACAGAAAAGCAATCCCGAAGAGGCTCTACCCAGATCTATACATGACGGGAAAGAGGAAAAAATAGACAAGAAAGACAAAATCTGCAACCTTTTGAAAAGAGGGAATTGCAGATTTGGAGAAAGATGTTATACAAACATCCTAAGATATGTCAAAAACTATGAAATATATGGTAAATTGGCATTTACTTTAGATGGTATATCGGGGATGAGTGCAGAGATCTGCATCCAAAAATATGTAAAACCTAAAAGAAGGAAAAGGATGTAAGTTCGACAAAAAATGCAAATATATGCACCCAGTAGCCATGAATCATAATCAAATAAATAACCAACCAAGTAATAAAATCCAAAATAAGAAAGAAACAAATAAAGAGAGAATCAAGAATATCAGGTAAAAGAGAAAAGCAAACCACCAATGAGATATGCAGAGGTGTCAGCAAAAAATTTCAAAGCATCAGCTCCGAAATTATACCAAGAGATAATAACTGTATTTATTATGCAAGAGGATATTGCAGAAACGGAGAAAATTGCAGATTCAGACACAAAATGAATAATTATGATGAAGGAAGATCAAATATTATGGAAAAGTTGGATTTTGTAATGTCAGAATTTCTGGAAATGAAAAAAAGAACAACATACCAGAACAGGAAAGAGACATGGGAAAATCCTTATTACTACCAGTATTAAATGAAGGAGAAAACACGCAAACCATCATAGTGATGAATGCGCAGGGTTTAGTTACGAGTAACTCAAAAAGAAAAATAGAGTACTTAGAAGAACTAACCCAAAATGAAAAGAAAATAGATATAATGAATATAAGTGAAACCTGGTATTCCCAAGAGACTGGGAATGATGATCAAATAAAAGGGTTCCAAACTTATAGATCAGATAGAAAAAATAGGAATCAAGGAGGAACCGCAATATATGGGAAAGACAAAAAACAAGGAAAAAATATATGAGAAATATAGTAACTCAGAATGTGAACTAATAGCGGTAGAATTTGAATCTGAAAAATTGATGAACATAGTAATATATAGACCTCCTAATACTAAAGAGTTTGACTTAATAATTGAAAAATTGGATGATATATGTAGAAATCACAAGGACTGGACTATTCTCCTATCTGGTGACTTCAACTTTCCTTTCGTAGAATGGAAAGAACGAATAGGAGATTGTGGTTGTACTTATACATATAAAAAAGAGAGTAATAGTAGTGCAGAAGATAAGAGGCAATTTGAAAAGCTATTAGATATGCTACTAGAATACAACATTCAACAAATAAATCACCTGCCAACAAGAAAGGAAAATACTTTAGACCTAGTATTTGTGAACGAGATGAATTATGTTAAAGAAATAATAGTTTATAATGCGAATATTTCAGACCATAATGTCATAGAATTAACAGTTCATTCCAAAGCAAGTGAAAATAGAGATAAGCAAGAAATGAAAAAGTGGGAAGGATATGGAAAATACAACTTCTACAGTAAAAAATATAAAATGGTCAGAAATTAATGAAGAATTAAACAAAGATTGGGATAACATTTTCGTAGTGATGACATAAGGGTAAATACGGAGATATTATATAAAATATTGGAGAAAATAGTGGAAAAATATATACCGAAGAAGAAAAGTAAACATCATTCATGCATACCAAGAGACAGAAGGATCTTGTTCCAGAAAATCAGAAAGTGGAAAAAAGGTCTTACAAAAGAAAAAAAATGCATGGAAAGTTATAGAACTAAAAAGTAAGATAGAAAATGCAGAACAAAAGATTATACAATCAAAAGAAAATGAAAAACGGGACTTGGAAGAAAAAACCCTATTAAATATCAAGCAAAACCCCAAACTATTATACTCATATGCGAAGAAGATGAATAAAAGAAGAATAGAAATAGGCCCTCTGAGAATTGAAGGGAGATTAACGAATGAAAAAAAAGGAAATTTGCAACATACTGGCAGAACGATATAAGAGAGAATTCACCCCTAGAATAGAAAATAATGAAGATAATGATATAGAAGTAAGGGATGAAAATAGTGAATATTTAGCTGACATAGATATTAATGAAGCTGATATTGTGCAGGCTATTAATGAAATTAAAAATGGAGCTGCTGCAGGGCCTGATGGAATTCCTGCTATTTTGTTAAAGAAAGTAGTTCATTCTATCGCAAAGCCACTTGCAATATTATTAAGACAAAGTGTAGATACAGGCAAGATTTATGATGAGCACAAATTAGCATATATTACCCCTACTTTCAAAAGTGGATCAAGACTAGAGGCAAGTAATTATAGGCCTGTGAGTCTAACATCACATATTATGAAAGTGTATGAAAGGGTAATGAAGAAAAATATTATGAAACATTTAATAAAAAATAATTTGTTTAATAAAGGACAACATGGTTTCGTACCCGGAAAAAGTACACAAACCCAACTGTTAGTCCACCGTGAGAACATATTCAAAAATATGAAAAGCGGAAATGAAACAGATGTGGTTTATTTAGACTTTGCAAAAGCTTTTGATAAAGTAGACCATAATATATTAGCGAAGAAAATTAGAAAACACAATATCGTGGATAAAGTAGGAAGATGGTTAAAAGAATTTTTACACAACAGAAAACAGATAGTTATTGCAAACGACGAGAAATCGGATGAAGTCAAGGTAATATCCGGTGTGCCGCAAGGTACGGTGTTAGCTGCAATACTGTTTGTTATTATGATTGAAGACATAGACAATAATGTGAAGGATTCGGTAGTGAGTAGTTTCGCAGATGACACAAGAATAAGTAGAGAAATTACTTGTGATGAAGATAGGAACGCTCTACAAAGAGACCTTAACAAAGTATATGATTGGGCAGAGGTAAATAGGATGGTATTTAACTCTGATAAATTTGAATCAATAAATTATGGAGACAGAGAAAGAAAGCTATATGCATATAAGGGACCTAATAATGAGACCATCACAAATAAGGAAGCAGTTAAAGACCTTGGTGTGATGATGAATAGGAACATGTTATGCAATGATCAAATAGCAACTCTGTTGGCAAAATGTAAAGCAAAAATGGGAATGTTGTTACGGCACTTCAAAACAAGAAAAGCTGAACACATGATTATGCTTTATAAAACATATGTTCGTAGTCCACTTGAATATTGCAATATGATATGGTACCCACACTATCAAAAGGATATTGCACAAATAGAGAGTGTACAAAGGTCCTTTACAGCTAGAATAGAAGAAGTTAAGGACCTAGACTACTGGGAAAGACTACAATTCTTAAAATTATATAGTCTAGAAAGGAGAAGAGAACGCTACATGATAATTCAGGCATGGAAACAGATAGAAGGAATAGCAGAAAATATCATGGAACTAAAAATATCAGAAAGAGCAAGCAGAGGTAGATTAATAGTGCCCAAAACTATACCAGGAAAAATAAGGAAAGCACACAGGACATTAATCCACTACGCACCAGCATCGATAATGCAGCGTCTATTCAATGCGTTGCCAGCTCATCTGAGGAATATATCAGGAGTGAGCGTAGATGTGTTTAAGAATAAGCTCGACAAATATCTAAACTGCATCCCAGACCATCCAAGATTGGAAGATGCAAAATATACCGGAAGATGTACTAGCAACTCTCTGGTAGACATTAGAGGTGCCTCACACTGAGGGACCTGGGGCAACCCGAACAAGATGTAAGGTCTGTAAGGTCTGTAAGGTCTCATCTCTTTCTTAAAGCTGTCAAACTATTTTCCAGTGTTGGTTCTTGGTTTGAAAATATTATATTGAGATATTCTAAGTGAGTGAAGAAGTATTTTTTTTAATTTATCCATTATGGTGGAAATGGGTAGTAAAATGTGAATGATGAATAAAATGTGACTCATGAATGAAATGTGAATTGTGAAAGAAATATAAATGATGAATGGAATAGGAATGACAATAAAATATGATTGATGAATGAAATGGGAATGATGTCTAGAGTGTGAAAGGTGAATGCCATCTCTCTCTCTCTCTCTCTAAGCCTGGCGACTTTTATTTACATTTTTGGTACGCAGTTACCAGAATTCTAATTTTTACAAGTTTGAAATAATGGGTTAATTTTGTACGTGTGTTAAATCTCGGTTAAAAGCCCATGCTTGTTTATTCATTATTATCAAGAATATTAGTGCCCGTAGGTTTTCCACTAGCTGTGTGCGGTTACCCCAAAACTGATTTCTCTTCACCTAATGGAGAGGTAAATTAAAGGAAACAATAGTTGCATTTGAAAGGCCGCCCCGTGCTATCATTAATATCTTTTATTATTTTTGGATGGCGGTAATAGCATCATCAGAGAGAGGGGAAGGAATTTTATGCCGTTATACGAATTCGTAATCGGACGTGCCTTGTACGTATTTGCATTTCTGGGTGTTTGAAGCTTGCGGTTCAGGGTGTACGGAATTGTATTAATTTTTTTTTTTCGCAAGATGCTTGCTTAATAAGGATTGTGGTTGTAGCTACTGAAGTGTATTGTTATATATGGAAGGTGTGATTGTGATAGATAACCTACTTCAAACCTAGCTGGAAAATCAGCCCTCTGAATATTCTTCCAAGGGACCCAATAATGAAAGCAGTCCAGTTCTGGAAAAGAAATACAAGGTTTAAAAGAATACCGAAGAAATGACCGAGAAAAACTAATAAGAAGTTAAAAGAAATAATCTGTGAAATGCGACACGTAAGCCTGCTTAGTAAAAAAAAAAGAAAAAGAAAAAAAGTATAAATTTTTAAAACATGCAATTATAGGAGAATACCTTTCATTCAGTTATTGAATGAAAGGTCTCCTTTTCAGTCAACCACAGCTTTTCTGTGACTCGTAGCTGTCCAAGTTTGCTCCTGTTTTAAAGCCTTTTCCGATATACTTTTCATTCAACCACTGAACTTTCTGTCACTCAGAGATGTTTCTCTGCCTGGAGTTACTACATCTTCGAGTCCGTACAGAGTAGCATTTCTTTCCAGGAATGAGTTTTAAGCAAAAGGCATTTGTCAATACTTGATTCGGGACTGCGAATGACGAGGGACCTAGTGGTGACAGAATTCTAGAGTGGGTTACGATTCCACCTGAAGGTTTAATAAAGATTCACTATTCATTCCCCGCGATGCTCTGATTCATGTTCTGCTGCACATTTAATACGGGGTCGATGTTCCGATATACTACACCTTGTGTGTGTGTGTGTGTGAATGTTAAGTCTATATACGTTGAGGCACTGTATTTCTGTTTTGGAAAGTCTTTAGAATTCGGTTACTGGAGTTGAAGGTTTGTTTGAGATCTTGTTTCCTAGAGAATTTTTTTATTTATTTATTTATCCCCTCCCCCCTCAACACACCACCTTCCAAGGTTTCATCGCCAAGCCGACGGGGTTATACATCACTTGTTATAATATTAATAAAAGAACATTTTTTTACCCCCCCCCCTCCCCCACACTTACCATCTTCGAAGGTTTCATCGTTAAACCGACGTCTCGTGATTACATCAATTGCTGGTGTAATTTTTTTTAACTCCCTTTTCTTCACCCTACACCCACCTCCCCACGTTTCATCTCTTACCCGACGATTCGTGAGTATATGCATCAATTGCTTATATAAGTCTTCATGCCTCTTAATTAACTTTCCAACATATTGTGAAATATTTTGCCTTGGTATTACGCAAATGAGAAAAAACTTCACAATTGAGAAGAAATTTGCTTGATGGACAGATTTTTGTTTTCCTTTTTTCCTTTTTTGTTCCAATAAATTTTCTAGGGTTCGATTCCCTGCCAGATGGTTGGGACATTTAGGTGATGCCTACATTTCATGTAAATGACTTTTGTGACTCATTGGATTCCGAGTTATTCACAAAGTTAAAATGGAACAGCTAAAGCTGTGCGCGTGTGTATGTATGTATGTATATATATATATATATATATATATATATATATATATATATATACATATATATATAAAGTTATGTGTGTATGTATGTATGTATGTATTGTCTGTATGATGTATATAATATATATAATAATATATAATATATATAGATACGTTATGTGTTGTATGTATGTAATGTATGTATGTCTGTATGTTATATATCTATATATATATATATATATATATATAATTATATGATATATATATATATAATATATGCTGAATCACGAAAATTTGGAACGTGATGAATAGATAAATAAAGATAGAAGCCACGAAGGAAAGTGAAACAATGGAGTGCGGTGAGATCTTTCGATCCAACGTCCTTTATTAGCAGACTGTTGGTATTGAGTGTTTTCTGCAATGAAAGGCACTGAAACGTACGCGTCACTACATGCCTTCCATGGAGAGAGAGAGACAGAGAGACGAGAGAGAGAGAGAGAGAGATCATTTTTAATCAGTAGCTAACGTCTTAGGGTGGGATAATGAATTGCTGTAATTGTGAACAGGAGTTATTTTCATTTTCCA